>NC_043987.1:14539486-14624486 GCF_902150065.1 Myripristis murdjan | reverse complement strand
TGACATTAAACTACCATCACCATCAGTGTAATTTCAGCACCCAAATCTGTTTCCGCCTTTAATTAGTCATCAGAATAATATCCAATATCAGTCTCATCACCATGCAGATTTGGGTGAACAGCAAATCAATTAGCCTGGACTGAATGGATGAATGAGGAGGTAAACAGACCAGTGCAGTGTCCCACTGGAGTGGGCGATCTGCCGGCTGTCAGAATAGCAGAGTTGCAGGAGGAACACATTAAAAGACACACAAAACAAACAGACAATTCATTATTGTTGTCAAACAGAATGGTAGAGTATTTAACTTTAAGTGTTATTGTGAATCAGGTCTGGGTTTGTTTCATTCATTTTAATTAAAGGAAAAGTGAATTTTCCAAATGACTATATTGACAAACTCTCCGCATGAAAGGCTGGTCATTTTCAAGCTATTACAAAATAATTGAAAATGGAAGCTCAATCATTGGCAAATGAATAATCATTTCCATTTGCAATAAACAATGACTGATTGTGATTGTGAAGAGAGCCTCAGCCCAGATGCAACTTGCTATTTTTAAAGAGAACAGTTAAGTCTTCTTTTCATTTTTTTGAGGTTTGATTATAAAGATAGAACTGATCACGTCATGAGCTGAATTTGAGCCTCCTAACATATTGTGACATATTTCGTAATCTTTTTTTTATTGTGTAATCTGTTACGCCCTATGCCAGTGTTTCCCAAAGTGTAGTACACACCTCCCCAGGAGTATTTGCAGTTATAGCAGGGATATAGGGAATGTGATTTATATTTTCCAACTTGCTGAATAATACCCTTCCTGTGTAAAAAAATACACCCAGACTTCCTCGTGCACCAACATTAGTCACTCTAACTCAATTCAATCAATAAGCTATTTCTCGACCTATCAGAATAGACTTCTAATTGGTCAAGATATGATGCAAATTCTTGAATTAAACAACAAAAAAACAAAACAAAACAAAACAAAACAACACATAAAACACTGTAATTAAAAGTTGGCAGGTGCATGATCTTTAGCACCAGATAAGTGGCCCAGCCTCCACTCCTTTAAAATGATAACCTCATCCCGTGCACAGCGGAGCAGCAGAAAGTGCCAGTTCCTTGTGATTGTGTAGTTAGTGTCAACACTGACAGTGGCATTGAAATGGAAGACACAAACGATCAGATTCCTAATCCCTTCCCTGGATCTTCTTCATGCCACTTGCCAGTGTACCAACAGCAGAGCCTCGTTGAAATACGAGGCCATAAAAATGGACTTTAACCAGAGGTCGCTACCAGATTTTTGGCTTGCTGTGAAGACTTTAATGCCCTTTGCAACAGCATGTCTACTGTATGTGAGAGCAGGTTCTCAGCCCTCACTAGCTGAAATATGAGTGGGCTATTTACGGGGCTGAATGAGAGGCAAAATTGTCAATAACACTGTCACGTCTTCATATAGAGCTACTTTATGTTTGTTGTACTTTCTTTTTGTAGCTGGCTTACAAACATGGCAAAATGTACCATCACAGGAGAGCTGGGGGCGGAGGGGACACACAGCAGTTAAAGTACTGAAATGTAAAGCTCACTTCACAAAATCTACCCATAAGGACACATCTTGACATTGAAAGGGGATAAGAATAAAATGCAGACATGTTCCTCGGTTTCCCTTTAATATTGTCTACCTCTGATGACAGCACACTAACAAATCCCATGGTGTATAGTGGGGCTTTAAGATGATATCAAGCTGTCTTTTGTGTATTGCAGTGTAAACTCGAAGGGATGTGCATATGTAGACAGTTGTACAAGTGTAACCAGTCACACACTTGCATACAGACAGAGGGAAAAGAAAAAGAGAGACTGAGGGACGTACACACACACACACACACACACACACACACACACACACACCACCTACACATGCAAACACACACTGTACCTGTCTTTGAAGAAGCGGCGGAAGCCAAAGGCAATGAGTTTGAGTACTGCTTCTAGCACAAAAGTGGAGGTGAAGAAATAGTTGCAGTACTTCAGGGCGAGATCCAGAGACTAGGGAGAGACAGAGAGAGAGAGGTGTGTATGTGTGTGCCTGTGTGTGTGTGTGTGTGTGTGTGTGTGTGTGCGGTGGTGGTGGTGGTATTGGTAACAGCACGAACAAACCACTAGCGTCTGGAAGGGTTCCCATTGTTTGTAGAGTAAAACCAATCATGCCAGAGGCAAAAACAGAGCCTCCTCCATTCACAGTAGCACAAACACTCATGCACTCACACGTTTAATGTCCCCTCCCTCACACACACACACACACACACACACACACACACACACACACACACACACACAAACATTTTCAAGCTAAATTATATTTACAGAAGATACAATTATTCCAGAGGCTTGTATGGCTTAAATGCATTTACAGCTACAAAGAGGATTGTCTTGGCCAGCCACAGAGACAGAACATTATTTTGCGAGTTGTTTTTCACTTCCATGAATTGAGCTGCAAAATGTAAGCTTCTATCAACAAGTCTGCTGCTGCCAAATGTCAAGACCTTCTGCTTACAAAAAACTCCCCCAAAAACATCTTTGATAGTTCCAGTTAAGGAGTGATATTTGGTTTGACTGAGACGGCTTACTCCATATAAAAGGTCAAATGGGCAATTTATCTCTTGTATAATCATTTCTCTTTCATTGACAAAAATACCATCAGGCTGTTGTGAGTGTTGAGTCACCATAAAACCTTCTCCTCTTCTCCATATGCATGTTGAGACCCATGCAACATTTTGGTAACCTTGGTAATACAGCTGCAGCAAATAAAATCACATCAGCAGCACAATAGCACTCTCTAGATAGCTATTCACAACACACACAGCAGAGTGTAGATGTTTGTCACAGTTTCAGGACTGCAATAAACCGTGATAGATTCACATATTATTGGAAATGAGCATGGCTTATCAAATTTATACTCATACCACTGGTTGCTGCCACTGCATCTTTCATAAAATACTGCTGTTTAGGAGAGTGAACAGCTGTGACCAGAAACTAATAGTAATATCCAGTCAAGCAGGCGATACGTTTTTAGCAAACACAACATAAAGGTGAAAAGGCATTTCTCCTTTTATAGCCGGGGTATATAGCTCATTGTTACAATAAAGCAATAAAAGAAGCTGGCAAACCTCTCTCCATACAAAGTAGGCTGTTTATTTTAGGTTATAGGTGACCATGTCATGTGGTCTGCCCCAACTGGTTCTTGCTACTCTATCTCAACAGATGTAAATAAAAAAAAAAAAAAAATGTCAAAAATAAACATGCAAATCATTCAACAAATAGATTTTCTTAGACACACACACACACACACACATATATATATATATATATGTATAAATATGAGCTACATATTTTTCCAAGATGCTGTAATAGGCATCATTTGTCAGAAATACCAGGGTTACAACAGGTGCCTCCATAACATCACCAGCATTCAATATTGTATACTTTCAAAGAACATACCCTATACTGAAATCAGTAAGACACAAAAGCATAAAAGTGGAAAAATGCAACATCCTTGCTATATTTTGTGCCTGTTGCCTATAACAAGCAAAAGGACCTTGAAATTGAATCTACAAAAAGACTGAATTACATAGGCTAAAGAACAACAGACTTGTTCTAAATTTATGACAAATGCTTAAGTATGAGGCACATATGGATGTTTATTAGCAGTTAAATGGACAATTATGCCTGTTAACAGACAGTTTGTCATATTTTATGTTAGTCTATAATGAGCTTATGGGCTCCTTGGAATTCAATCCACAGTTTTTTTAATAACAAATATGAAGAGGAAATAGTCTTGTGACACTCTGAATATGGCAAATTGTTGAAACCTGTTGGTGATATAACTTAATATAATTTGTATGGAGAGAAATGTGCAACCTTCGTTTATTCAATTATTTTAACTATAATTATTGTGACTAACTGACTGGTGGTTTGCAACACATTGTGGGTGTGTGCTTTAACCCAGTACAAAGGATTTGGACATAGAGGACTTTGATATTATATTGATTCATTTATTTATTGTTAGCTGGCTTTCTGTGTTTTTTTTTTTTTTTTTTCACTTTGCCCTTAATCAGGCAGCTGCTGAAAATTGAGAGCGTCAGTCGTGTCAGTCTTATGTGCATTCAATGAAAAACCTCTGTCCAGCACCAAACTTGCTTCCACCGACAAAAAAAATACCATCCCTGCACCCTCCTATGTGACCAAACACACACCTACACATGCCCATAGACACAGACACTGTTACTTACATAGGGCTGGTTGTAGTGCTCCAGGGACATGGTGATGACATTGATGCAGATGATGAAGGTGATGATGAGGTCCAGGTAGTGGTTTGTGCACAGTGTGTGGATCATCAGACGCACGTTGCCATAGCTGGCATAGTAGGGCAGCTTCTGGGCCTCTGGCAGTAGGAAAAGACACTAATGAAGCCTTCACATATCCACGTCACATGCTGTTTGGTTTTGGGTCGGATTCATAAGGATGGTGTGTGTTTTAACACTTTTAATCACATGGATTAGTTGTTCGTATGGCCTGAAATATCTTAGTTGTCAAACAGTCTAACTTTATCATTATTTGTGTATAAATGGCAATTGACAAAACACTTTTTTGGGGGGGTGACATATTTCGTGCTTATTAATCATCACTGGTTTTGCAGCACTTTTTCCAGAAATAATTTCAAACATCGGTTAGAGTTTCACGAGTTTTTTCATGTATTTTTCCTTTGATTTTCTGTTGATGAAGTCTGGGGTTCTCCATTCTTTGTCTGCTCCACCACAAAGGCTATCATATCATGCTAGTGCACAGTTGTTCTGCTGTTTTATCCCAAACAAAGTGCTGTGGCTGCTGCCGGAACGTAAAACACATCACCAACTGTGCAGTAGTTTAGTTTTTTTTTTTTTTTTTTTTTTTTGTACTTTGATACTGGGCGCTTAGAGGAGCAAATGTAAAATCTTTCATTAATAGGCCACATATTAAATTATAATCATGTTATACCATTTGGGGATAGAGACTGGCAGACCAAGCATTTATTTCAATTAAAATGTGGCAGGTTATTAGCTTCAAATTTCATTTCAGTTATGGGTAGAACAGGTGGAGACTGAATTAGGAATTGCCCAGGACAGTGTCCACTCCCGGTTATATCTCTGAGACTTCACTGCATGTGAAAAAACATTCACAGATCAAAGGACACAGCAGAGTATTTAGCTAATGTTTGATTAAGTTTGACAAGGAAGTAATACGGGGACTATTATGTTGCCACATCTCTAGAAGCAAATGACTTTGAGCACTGTACATGTTTAGGATGGTACTAGCAGCTGTAGATTATCTCAGCCCCTGTTTCAGCAGCCTAGGATTTGTTTTAAACCATTAACACCGTGGCCATGTTAGTCCAAGGTGAAGTTTCATTTGGACCACTCAATCAAGTTGTAAAGTTATGCCCTGCCAGTTTTCTTCTCAAAACAGATTTATAATCTATATTATAGCGTTACTGAGTTTGTGCTTTACAGAGTGAATAGGCATGCTTCAGTAAAGACAGTAAAGACATCGGCAGCTCTTCTGCTTTTCACAAAAACCTGTGAGCTACCCTATTATTTGTTCTTCTCATTCAAGATTTTATTTGTACGCTAGCCATCCTTGACTCCTCGATCTTATCTATTTTGTAGTCTCTATAATCTTATCTATTTCGTAGTCTCTATAATCTTATCTATTTCATAGTCTCTATAATCTCTGAGTTTCTACAGTAACATTAATTTAGCACTTTCTTAAGTTGCGCCAGTCACACTTAAAAATTTATGGAAAAGCTTCTTAAATAAACTGTTATGTTTGTCCCCTCCTGATGAAATCCTGTCCAGACAAGGATACATCAAAGCTAATGACTCTCATCATTTCTCCTCCCTTTCCACCTCCTCTACAAATTACTTCTCTGTTTCTTTTCCTCTCATTTTCTTAAACTCCTTAACTTTTGCCCTTTTTACACGTAGTTCTGTGGGTAAAAAAATACTTTAAAATGATAAGGATATAAAAAAAAGGAGAAAAAGAACACGCACCTTTATGCGTGTACATATGTATATACTTGTGCATGTGTGCAAGCCATAGAATACCAAGAAAGTCTTGGGATTTTGCAGTCTTCATCTGATTGCCTGTCTTTGTAATCTCTTTTGAGCGTTTCACACTGCCTTACCTCTCCCCCTCTCTTTCTGTCTTTTTCAGTTTGTTGAAAGCTCTACATCTTCATAAAAATAGATTCTTGTGATGTGCCATGGTGTCAAGCTGGATACAGCGAGCTATTTAGGTCCTCTTACTTGAAACTGAAATGTGTATGTTCTGTGCATTTGTATTGGATGTATAATATTTCAAACAGTTTTATCTGTATCTGTTTTTTATAATATGAGAGCCCTCAGTACCCATATAAAAAATCCACTTGGGACAGCCAAGATAATCTCAGCTTTTGTTTTTTCATAATCTGATCAATCAATCAGTCTTGTCCTATCATCCTCCACTCGCTCTCAGGAATCTCTTCCCTCCACATCTTGCTTGCCTGACCCTCACCTTTTCTTTTCTATCCATCTGTCATTTTCCTCTCACACCCCCTCCTCTTCTCCATATTCCAGCTTTTTGCCTCTTCCACATCCCCTCTGCTCCCTTCCTGCCTCTCCCTCTCCCCTCTGCCCCCTCCCTTACTCCTCCTCTTTTTTTCCATGCGTCGCTGGCGTTTCTCCTCGCGGCGCTTGGCCTCCTCCACCTCCTGGTGCTGCCGACACTTGTGGAAGTTCTCCACCACCACGCCGACAAACATGTTGAGGACAAAGAAACTGACGATGAGAAGGAAGGAGATGAAATACAGCAGCATCCATGGGTTGTTGTTGATCACCGGCTGGGGTTTGGGTGGAGTGTGTGTGTGTGTGTGTGTGTGTGTGTGTGTGTGTGTGTGTATGTTTGCAAGGATTTTAGGAGGATGGAAGTAAAGACAGAGATGAACAGAAGGAGGGAAAGAAAAAGAAAGAAAGGGAAGGAAAAACATTCAAATTAATGAATCAGCAACAATCAGTCATTATCTAAACTCTATTTCGGATCAGGGGGACAACAGATTATTTAACAAAATAAAATGATAGGTTCATATTAAGGGCATTAGCACTCATGCAACAAACTTAAAGCATCTAACATTCTTATGTCAATTTTAACATTTAACCCAAAACTTATACTAAATAACCTATCATCTATTTATAATATAGGGTTATTCATTTTATTGTACAACTTGCACAACCTGTTGGTCCACCCCGACTGCATCCAGTCCATGGTACATGATGTTGACCCAGCCGTCCTTGGAGGCCAGCACAAACAGGGACATCAGCGCCTGGACAACAAAAGCCACAGCATACAGGGTAAGGAAAACTCTTACCCAGAGTAATTTGTTACTTCAAGGTGAAAAGCAAAGCAATTTACATCTAATTATGTTTTTGCACACATCCACCCTCACGCTAGCATACGTATGCATGAAACCCACAGGACACTGACCTGTCCCAGGTTGTCGAAGTTGTATTTATGGTGGACCCATTTGTAGTTGGCTTGCAGACAGTCCGACTTGTTGGTGATGTTTTTCACGTCAGGGCCGAAGCAGTAGAAAAACTTGCCTTTAAACAGCTGTCAACAGAGAAAACAACAGGACAATGCTTTTGACGCCGTCTGACTGCTCCAATCCAAATGGCTGGAGAAGCTTTTCAAAGAGATGAAAGGGCGTCTCTGCGTGAAATAATGAGCTGGTCAAAGACCTCACAGCCAGTGAAAGAGAGAGAAATATGCATGTGCATATGTTTGGACTGTTTTAAAGTCAAAGAGGGAGCCGGAGGGAGGGAATTAGATAAAAAAAAAAAAACACACACACAATGCACACAACTGACATGACAAAGGAAGTGAGCTGCTCCCTGTTCCCTACCTGAACCCCCAGAATGCCGAAGATGATGAAGAAAGCGCAGCAGATGAGAACAATATTGCCGATGGGTTTGAGAGAGGTGATGAGGGTCTCCACCACCAGCTTCAGACCCGGAGCTCTGCTGATCACCCTGTGGGAGGGAGACAGGAGGAGGAGTGAGAGCAGAGACAGAAAATAAATTGACAATAAAGAGGAGATGGAGTAAAAAGGGAAAATACAAGGTACAGACTTCGCCGGTGAGGTGACTTAGATTTAGACTGGACTCACAAAAAAAAAAAAAAAAAAAACATGGAATAACATATAATTTAAGGGTTGAGTCGATATGATTGTAGAGTGAGGAAGATCTCACAGATCAAAATGGTCATAGAATAAAATTACTGGTTATCGGGAGCTTAAGACAGTGTGCAGACTTTCTTTCTTTTCTTTTCTTTTTGACTTGTACTTGAAAAGTTTTGACATGGTTCTCATTTTCAGCCTTTTGCTTTCTGCCTGTCCAACAACTCGCTGAACTGATTACAACATTTTTTTCTTCTTTTTTTAAGAAGAATTATTTTTTTTCTGCCATCGTTCCTTGCTACCTGAGGGGGCGCAACGTCCTGAGCAGCCTTAGTACTCTGAGCACGCCCAGGATCTTCGCCCCGCCTGCCATGGATACCACAATGTCAATCAATGACACAAAAACCAGGAAGCCATCCAGAATGTTCCAGCTGCTCCGCAGGTAGGCCTGTTCACCCAGATACAGACCCATGGAAACCACCTGGAAAGGCAGCAAGAGAGAGAGAGACAGAGAGAGAGATGGAGTAAATAATGAGGCATGAGAAGTCCTGCTATTTTATATCATTTTGGCTGTTTATCTTTAAGTTAGAGATGTAGTGTTGGCAGCAGAGTGAGTGGTGGTGGGGAAGAATAATAGCTGTGAGTGAGCACAATGTCGAGCAGTAAGAATGCACAGTGTATTTTGGTGTGTTGACTTCAACTCTAAACTTAAATAACAGTAATACTAATAATAGTAAATTTCCAAACTGTGACAACACTGCAGTCTCACTGTCAACTTGGAAAAACTCTGCAGTTTTGTAATATACTTCATATTTCTCAAAGAAGAATACCAAAAAGTAGAAAATTAACACTTATATTGACTTACCATAAACAACAAAAAAAATGATTTGTTGTGTGTTCCGATGCTCCTTGAACTCAGACTGGAGAAACCTGAGCTTTGACATGATACCTGGATCACCAAGTTGTTATTTTGAGTCGAAAGACTGTTCAGTTTGTTTTCTGACAAGTCAGAGCTCATTTTTAATGAGTTCTGAGTTGAAATGTACACAGCCCTAGAATGAGGGTTTGTACATTTCATCATATACCTTGGACACATTGAGAAGACTACTGTTTGTTTTTGTTCAAGTGTCAAAGAAGAGGAGTAGAGAACTTGAAAACAGTGGAAGAAAGAGAGTGAGACAGAGACGGAGAGTGACTCAGAGGAGGAGAGAGAGAGTCGTCAGCATCTAAAAGGTCATATGAGGCCGTCTGTTGACACTAACAAGACATATAGCATACAGGCTCACACACACAGACACACACACAGGCACAAACACATGAACAGAAACACACAAAACACATTTGTTCACCTGACTGCTGAAACAAAGGATCTGGCATGTGCATGTACACACTCTTCAAAACAGCACCTGCTCTGGCTAGACAGCCTCCTGACACTGACTCTACCTGTCTATCTATCACTCACACTGTAACTACTGTTAATGCTAGCATACGCACACACACACACGCAAACACACAGCATGCATCACTGTAAACAGGGAGCCATGTAACGTGAATGTTAAAATAGCAGGGTGCAGTAGAAATGGCTCAGTGCCCTTGCCCTTGGTTGGTAAAAATGTTAGTGTAAAATCATTTGACATATGATGGCAGAGACACTGAGTCTCAGGCGCTGCACACGCACCGTGTTGCACATGCACAGAGCCAGATCCAGCATTTTGCTCAGCAGCGATGGGAGCATTTCGCCTGCTCGGGCCAAAATCTGCAACTGACATTTGAAGCTGTTTGCCAAGTGTCCGATAATGCTTCAGAGAGACTACAGGGGTTAGCATGCAAACACATCAAAATGGCTGAAAGATCAGTGCCTAGCAAACATCTTAGACCTGAATGCCAAGAAGTAAACCTGCCTGAATGCCAAAAAGTAAACTGAATCTCCAAAAATTGTGGGCAAACTTCCTGAGTTGTACTTACAGTCTGTGTTTCTGTTTTTTTTTTTTTTTTTTTTTTTTTTTTTTTAGGATTCTTGAATCAGTCTGCAGCCCTTCCCTGACTATTCTTCAAGTGCATTTAGTGTGTCAGATTGGTACATGGTCATAGCATTACCTCAAAAATAGTTGATTTGGGTAAAAGCTCAGACAACATTAGACACGCGGTTGTGCACTTTCACAAAGCCTGACTGAACTCCGATTATAAGAATAATACTCAGCACATTCTGCATTGCAGCTCTACACTCTATAACCGAAAGCTCAAGCTTACTCTTCGAACAATACAAGCAGTTTCTAGAAAATCAGTCTGAGAAATGGTGCTGTATAATACTGGATGCAAGTGCAATCATTAAACTGCCAAAGTTATTTTGGATCACACAACATTGTGTCTGAACTGGCCTTTCTAAAAGACTTTGCAACATGCTGACCAATTCCTCAACCCTGCTGTGCTGTGCATTCTATTTAGCTGCATCTTGTATACTGTACGAAGCTTAGCTGTGGAGTCCTAGGGAGAGATTGATGTTATACAAACACACACCAACACACCTACACACACTCTCTCTCACACACGCACAGACAAAGAAGGTGCAGACAGATACAGACACAGGGGGAGACGTGTAGCGCTCGGCCAGGGGGCTGACAAGTCTGTAGCTTCTTGGCTGCCTGTGATAGGTTAATAATTTATTGTGGGAGTGCATAATTGATAGCCCGCTTGTGCCAAAGCCTTCCGCAGAGAATACAGAGACAGTGGCGGACGGAAGGATGGAGAGAAAATAAGAAAAAAAAAGGAAGAGAGTGAAAATAAGGAAGAGCGAGGGTCAGAAAAAAGGATTGTGGAACTCTAAGGAAGTGGAAAAATAGAACTGAAAGAGAGAGAGAACAGCGGGGGAGAGGGAGGGAAAAGGGAGCGGGGTTGCTGGAGATGGACCACATTCACAGGAGAAGAGTAGTTGCTAATTAATGACATTGCCTAATTGCTCTCATTTTGAAAGGAACACAGGGATTGCCAGGAAAAGAGGGGAGAGGGGCACCGAGGAGAAATTGAGTCAGTGACAAAGACAGAGAGGAAGTGACAGAAAATATGCCAAAAAGACCAAAAACTATAGCAAGAGTGAGAGAATTATTGTCTGGTAAGTGCATTGCACTCACTGCACACGGGGCTCATTGGCAGTAACAGAGTGACACGCTGTAAAATTCTACCTTGAGTGTCATCTCGCCCACAAAGATGGCAGTAAAGATGTAGTTGGAGATGGTGAGGAAGACTCTTTCCTAGAGAGAAAGAGAAGGGAGGGTTTGCAGTTAAAGGGAGAGAAAGCTAAAACATGTAATTTCTCATTAAAGTGTTTTTGTTGTTGTTGTTGTTGTTATCATTGGGTGTAGAAAACATCACAAAACTGCAAGAATCTGGAGTCCTTTCAATGCAGAGACAGGTCTGTAATGTATCACTGTAGCAAACACAGCCCCTTAAAATCATTTTTTATTGACTTTTAGCAACTCACACATCTTGGTGGATGATCAAAATAGTGCCCAGGAACAATACCAAATAAAAATATCCCTGTTTTTAACCAGGTTCACCAATCGCTTTCAAGAAAGAAGAGAAGAGGCCAGTTTCACACAAAAAAAAAAAAAAAAAAAAAAAAATGCAGAACACAGTGGCCTATAATAATTACTCTGACATCCCAGGATGAGGTAGCAGTGATAATGTTTCTGATGTTATTATCATTAAATTATGAAATATAATTAACATCCAAAGTAATCTATGACTTTTGTGGGCCTCTCTCTGTAACTGACATGAAATAAAGTCACATTTTTACTGGGACTGGGGTTTGGGGGTGCAGTGGGGATTATAACTTGTAAAATCTTATCTGACTTATTGTACCTTCAAGCTAATAAATCTGAATGCTTTCTGCGAGAATGCAAAAAGCCTCCACTTTGCCACAGATAAGAGCTGTGGCCTAAATGTACACACACACACACACACACACACACACTTTGTACGGACTTACCAGACTGCCCTGCAGTATCTTGGGCCTCTCCAGAGCCACTGTGATACAGTTGGAGAAGATGAAGGCCAACACCACGTAGTCAAACAGCTTATGGGCTATGATGGACTGGCACATCTGTCTGAACCTGATGAGGGAGGAGAAGAGAAGGGAGAGGAAGTAAGAGATAAAACAAAAAAGAGGAATAATGCGGGAGAAAGATAAATGAAAGTGGACAAAAAGAAAGCAAATGAGTTAAAGAGGAGGAAAGCAGGTAGGAGAAATGGAGACATACAATGAGATTAAAAAAAAACAGCCAACTAAAAAGAGACAACAGAAAGCGAGAAGGAGAATACGTAGAGATAAGTGTCACTCGCTCCGCTCAAACGTGACAAAACCAACCGAGCTGAGCTGCCTGACGATGCAAGGGAGCTCCCTCACATCTCGGTGAGTAAATAGCCTCATTCAGTCCCTGATTACATCGCTCCTAATTCAAAACAAATTACATTAACAACACTCTCAGAAGCAACAGACTCCTGAGTACAGTGCTCCGCTGGGAGAGCACTATAAAGAGGTATGGGAGAGAAAGGAGCAGAGAGACAGAGAGAGAGAGGGAGAGAGAGAGAGTACACACCAATACTAAATATCCATTTCAAAACTTCACATGTGACTCTGTGTACTGCCAAAACGCAATTAAATATCTTCACAGCAACCTTCACTAGACAAGATGAAAAGACGGGGAATGAAAGGCTGTCGTCATATTTCCAACAGGAGGGGTCCGGCAAAAATGATTTTGGAATACACATGGCAGAGCTTGAAATGACTTTCACCCAAAATACTCTGCCGTGCATTTTTGAGGAACTTCCTCTGCAGATTGCAATGCGACACCGTAACATCATATGTAGGTCTCGGCTTAACATATCGCCCATAGAGGGAAATCTGGCCCCTGAAGCCTATTTCTTGTTGACAAACAGCAGGGAAAGGGTAGAAAATATCCCTTTGTTATCTGCAAGGTGGAGATCGATACTCTAATCTAGCCCTTCTCTCTGTGGAAACTTGGCAACCCGTCCCTCCTATCAATGAGGTGGGTGCAAAATCTGGCAACCCATCCTCTGTATTGATTTGGTGAGTGGCGAGTGCTATATACGTCCTGTGGCCAGCCGATAAGTTTTGATGGAAGGGTGGATAGGAGTCTATGAGAGACTGCGGGGTGACTCTAGATACTAGGTAGGCTGTGGAGGTGCAAACACACGCCTAGGTTTGTGCGCATCCACAGGCGTAACCACACACAAACATGAACTACACATGTCAAATCAACACTCACCCGCAAATGAATGGACAAATGCAGCCACATGTGGATGCACACACACAAACGCAGCATGGACTGGATCCCACCGACCAGCTTATCAAGTGCAGAGTGAAACGAAACAACACATAAAGAGCTGGACACAGGAATAAAGGAGCAGAACGAGGGAAGACGGTGACTCACTTGTTCTGTGGGGAGAATAGGAAGACAGACCAGTCCTCTCTGGTCTCACACCAGTCCGGCCTGTACACCTCTAACATCTTCTGGATACGGAAACACAAGCTCTGGATGGAGGGAGAACACACACACACATGCAAACAGTTAGTCCCTGCAGCGTCTCTTCATGGAATGTATCCTGAGTATATAAAATATAAATTGCATATATACACAAACGCAAATATAAGACTGTAGGCATGCAAACACGCACATTTCCTGCAGCAAATGCTTCTGCACTAAACACAAACAATACGCACAGCACTGCATACAGAAAGTGCTTATTTAAACTCCGTATTTAAATTATTTACAAAAGTGAAACACTTCTATAGCAACACCTCAGAGCCTCTTCCAACATTACCATCTGTCTAGCTCTCTCCCCCGCTGTCTAAATAGTCCTTTCTAATTAACCTTGTTTCGTTCCTACAGACTTGTTTACAATGAAAACAATGGGAATCCCATGGGGCCCGGGTGATAGTGAGTGCAGGCTTTGTACAAAGTGCTTGAAAATCCTACACGAGAGAGCGGGAGATTATTGTATGCGTAAAATCTTGTACTGTAACACAAAAGTTAATGGTTCAGTTGTAGAGGTTTCACATGGCTAGATTGAATTTCTTTCCCTTTCAGATGCTAAAAAGTTCCATCATGGGGATTCTCATCTGTATCTGGTGGCTGGTTATAATTACAGGAAAGTGGCATGCCTGCATTGCTACACATTCATAACAGCGAGGGTAGAAGTAACTAATTACATTTTCTCCTGTTGCTGAGGGTTTTTTTTCTTCCACTTTGTTCTTTTTGGAGTATTTTCTTACAATCAGCAACATATAGTAGGCAGGTCTTTGCTTACATATTGGCATAAAGTAGGGAACTTATTGTTGCTGTTGTGCAATGTGATATTTTTTACAGTATTACACATTTGCAAAAATAAAGACATACACAAACATTACAAAATAGAACAAGGAAAATGGGCAACAATGGAGCTAGTTTTAGTGAATGATGACTCAGCAAAAACAAGCAGAGTACTGCGGCTTTACTTTATTTTAAAATGATTTCAACAATGGTATTCTAACAAGCAACTCAGTGGTATTTACTCTGAGTATTTTTTTCAAATGAGCCACTTTCATCTTTAGATAGTTACCCTGGTAATTTTACTTCCACTTAAATCAAAGTTCTGCAGTGTTACAGTACATCTACTTCAATACAGCCTTGTTCCCAAGCTTTCTCCTCTGCACAGAATAAAAAACCTGGAAGAGGGTCACCGTTTACTGAGGAAAAAGTGAGGGAGCTACTCAGATCCTCAAGTTGTTCATCTGAATTTGAACAAGAATGCGCATCTTGTTAATCATCCCAATGACCTGTGCAAGTCTCTTTAGTAGTGCGAATAAATATTTCCTCTGGGAGTTCTATATTTCACCAACCACTTGCTTTTTTGCCTTCATTCTTTCCCTGTAGAAATATATTTTGCACAGCAGACAGAAAAACCCAAGAAAGTTTTTGGAACTACAGTAGGACAGCTTTGTCGAGACTATCTTCAGTAGGATATTTTAGTACTTTTCCAACTCTGCAAAATAGTAATGCAAACAGGGGCTTTTGCTCATTCATTAATTTGTGAACACATTCACACAGGCCCATTCACTCACTCACACTATAACCTCTGAATCCTCGTTCATTCACAGTGTCAACTCACATAGTCAATTTCATCATCCAGGTCCTCCTGGTCCTTGCTGCGGGTGTTGACTTGGGGGAAAACGTCAGCCAGCAGCTGGCTCTGGGCGTTCGCCCCTCCAGCCTGCCCAGCCTGGTGTCTCAATGGAGGCTGCAGGAGCTGTGACAGGGGGGTCTTCCCATTACAGTCCTGGTGCACCCCTCCCAACCTTCCTAAACCTGCAGGCGCACCACCACCACTTCCACTGATTATCCCCCCAGAGAAACTCTTCTTCCTTGGTTGAGTGTGGAGCGACACACAGGGCAGCGGGTGGTGTTGTGGTGGTGGAGGATGTGGGGGTCCTGGAAGTAGGTGGGGCAACTCCAGAGACAGAGCCCTCCTGTCCCGCCTTGGTACGAAATTGCCTGGGATTAGAGGTTGGGGGAGGTGGAGAGGATGGGGAACAACAGGAGGAGGAGAGAGGAGGGACTCCTCCTCATCTGGGTGGACATGGTGGTGGTGACGGTGCGGGGACGAGGAAGCACAAGGTCCCCGGATACGAAGGCTACCCCCGACCACGCCACCCAGAGCACCCAGGCCATATCCATAAAGGGGCCTTGCAGAGGTGGGCGTTGGGGCTGGGGTAGAAGTAGGGGAGGAGGAGAAACATGGGCGGCCTCCCAGGCTGTTCCAGCTGGAGCGACGAGCCCACAGGGCTTGAGGCTGCGGGGAAAGTGGGCGGTTCCAGCTGTTGTAACCCCCGCCAGGGAACTGAGGAACAGAGATAGAGAGAGAGACAGGGGAATAAGAAAAATATATTCCTAGTTACATTCCAGACTCCCCACTGTCATGACGAAGACAGCAAAACATGAAGAGGAAAATGGAGAACAAAGAACCAAGTCAAGAAAAGAAAAGTGTATTGATGCCAAGTACTCTTTGATCACAATGACAATATTTCTGCCTTCTACTGTAATTCTGCGGCATGCTGAGAAAGCCTGGAATACAAAAAGAAACAGAATAAATCCAATGCCTGTGTCCTCACAAGACTTTATTCTGATCTATTTGGGACATTAAATGCCATGGAGTTCTGACTATATGCAGGTTTTTGTTCTAAACAAAGACTACAGCAGGTGATTTCAGTGTTAAACACAGCTTCAACCAGAAAGGAGGAACCAATCAGCGAAAGCATCCAGTTTAGTTTTTGGCCAGAACAAAAAGCTGCATAAACTCATGTACCACTCAGTGGCACATGCTTCAACACCTCTGTCAGCTGCCTCATTCATTCTAATATAAGTTTCCCATGTGACATTTTTAATCTATTTTTTTTTTTAATTTAACCTTTATTTACCCAGGACAGTATGCTGAGCATGCATGCTCTTTTTCAGCAATGCCCTGCTCCACATTCACACAGTTGCACACATTTACCACATTCACACCCGGGAGCTGCTCAGTAACCACAGATGTAATATAAGAACAAGATGGTTCTTCTTGAGTAGACTATGGTTTACACGCATTCTCAGTTTTTCTGAGCATTGGCCCACAACTGACAAAAACAATCATTTTAAAACAGGAAATCAAATTTTCAGTCAACTAAGAACATATCGATTAATTGGTCAAGCAAAATACTTTCAAAGGGCAACTAGACATCCTCCAGTCTCCCTTTTTGTAGTCCCCTTCCACTCACCACGGCCCTCTGCTCGAGATTGGCCCTGCCCAGGGAGATGACACTGCTCTTCCTGGAGCCCAGGGTAAAGGTCAACTTCTCCCCTGGGTACAGCCCAGCAGGCATTGGAGCCAAGTCCAGGTGCCCATTAGGAGTCAGAGTACAGATCTTAGGGTCTGTGGGAAACAGACAAGTGGGAGGTATAGAGAGGAAGAGAGGGAAGAGAGGAAGGTGGACAGGTTAATGGGAAAAAAGAGCAGGAGGCAGAAAGGAGGAGAATGAAGGCGGGGAGAAAAGAAACAAATAGTTTAGATGGTAGGAATGAGGAAGAACAAAGGAAGGAATATGGGATCGAAAGAGGAAATGAAAGATAGAAGATAGAAAGGAGCACCGGAAACAGGGGGAGAAGGGGAGGCATAGAGGAAAGAAAGAAAGAAGTAAGGAAACAAGGACAGAGGGACAAGCAAAGGATGAATGGAAGAGTAGGAAGAAGGAAGGAAGGAAGGAAGGAAGGAGTAAGAGATAAATCAATTGAAAGAAAGAAAGAAAGAAAGAAAGAAAGAAAGAAAGAAAGAAAGAAAGGGGAAAGACAGCAGAATTAAAAGAGCAAAGAGGAGATAAACAAAAAAAAGAAAAAAACAGGAAAAGGGCATTAGTAATGGCATTTATTCAATGTATGAAAAATGAGAGCATTAAAGAAACCATTCCTTTCTTCCCTCCCTCCTGCTCTGTAGCTGACATGTAAACACAAGTCTCCACTCTCCATCATTGCCCTACATAGCCAACTAAAATGCTGAGGCTTTAGCTGAGAGGCAGAGAGAGGTTTAAATCAGACCGAATCTCTTCACAGCAGCCAGATAGGAGCTGAAGTCATAACAGAGAAAGAGAGGAACATCAGCTGGTGGGTTGTCCGTTTGTTAAAACATATATTTTGCTCAAACAGGCCGAAAAGAACATTAATATACCAAATGTGTTGCTTTTCAAAAGTCAAATTTGGGGCTAAGAGACCTACTACTCCACAGCTAACATTATGCCATGACTGGCTCGCTTTTGCCCTATGAGAAGAGGAAAAAGGAGGAGTGGAGGGCAGACAAAGTGGCATTGGGCATACATTATTTAGAGTTTGTGCGCCGTTCATTTCAGACTGGAAAAAAGATGATGCTTTGTGATGTCTGTTGTGGAAAGGGCAGCAAAAGTTTTCCATGCCTGGAGGCCAAAGTATGAGTTGATGGCTTCATGGAGTGCCAGCCGTTTGATAAGCTTTGATTGATAGGGCAATTAAGGAGGTTGATAAGACGCCTATACCAGAGACATGTGGGCAGCTGAAGGTGATCAGCGCCCCTCTGGCCAGTCAAGATCCCATCGTGGCCATGGCCTTAAAATAACCTGTCATCTTAAAATCATTGTCTTTCTTAGCACACTCCACAACTACTTCCCAAGAAGTGGAACTAGGGGTTATAAAAGGTTAAACAGCGTGATGCTGCACCACTGTTTTGATGTGATTGATGCGGCTTTTTACTGACAGTTTAAAGTATTCAGTGGGATTTCGACTCTGCTGTTCCATAATGAAACACTGATCTACAATAATAATTTAAGAAATGATAGATCTGTAATAAAATTCTATAGATCAGTAGTTAGAAATGAAAAAAACAGTTAGAAATGAAAAAAACAGTTAAAAATTCACTGCATTTGGGAGAGTAGAGTATCTAGTGCACAGCCAAACAGTGCAGAAATAAAGTAAGATAAAATTAAAATTAAGGCAAAGGCAAATTAAGTCCAAGAGAAGAAGAATAGGCATTACAATAAAAAGTGGAAGTTTAGGTTGGATAGATAGACCTATAATGGGTCCTTGTTCAAATTAAATGTTATTTCCAAACAAATGCATGCTGTTACAGTCTCCAGTTGGGTCAACCTCTTACTCCTTTTTGTTAGGCGGGGATTTGGCTGATGAAAATGCCGCGTGGCTAGTGACTTTGGAACACCAATAGCCACGGTGGCCTGTGAGCCAAAAAGTTAATGTCAAGCCCTGAACACCTGGATATAAAGTAAAATGTATAAGCAATTATTTCTACTTAATTTTGTATTCATCACTTTCTTTTGCATTCATCACTTTTTAAAAATTTTGTATTGTTTGTAACCCTTTGCAACAGACAAAAAGCTGGATTCCTATGTTAAACACATGTTTAAGGGATCAAGTGATCCCTTCACCGACAACACACTTTTCATATGTTTAGCCTAAAATACACTTTTTTGTTCGGCGAAGGAAGGTTGTTTATCAATTATTAAAAGCCCTGAGTACATCTGTCAATTATCTGGTTATCTTTATTCAGAGCTTAAAAAAACACTGCATATTTCTGTGGAATTTACACTTATATTTGGGAATGAAACCGTCAAAAAAAAAAAAACTTCAGAAGTTAGAGAAAAGTCTCTCCTTATGAAGCAGAGGAGGCACACCATCTTTCAGCGTGCTGGAAGGCCCCTAGGGGTGTTTGGTACCTGAGAGATGGAGAGAGTCTTTCTGCTTGTCGCTCTCCTCAAAATTACAGGAAGACCTGTCATCGTCTGAGTAAGACCGGTTAGCATCTCCCTGTATCAGGGACAGCCAGAGAGAGAGAGAGAGGGAGAGGGAGAGAGAGAGAGAGAGAGAGAGAGAGAGAGAGAGAGAGAGAGAGAGAGAGAGAGAGAGAGAGAGAGAGAGGAA
Source organism: Myripristis murdjan (assembly GCF_902150065.1). Lineage (NCBI taxonomy): Eukaryota > Metazoa > Chordata > Actinopteri > Holocentriformes > Holocentridae > Myripristis > Myripristis murdjan. The sequence continues at coordinate 14,604,763 of NC_043987.1, read as the reverse complement.
GTTAGGGAAAGAGACATTTGCAGAGAAAGACAGAGGAGGGGCAGAGAGTGCAAAAAAAATGTGAAAAGAATGATCTCATACCTTGAAACAGCCAAAAGCAAATTTAAATAGGAACTGCCAATCTCTTGTCCTGTCCTCATTACCCGACTATCAAAGGGCAGCCTTCTCCCAAGCTCACCCAGTTTACTTTCACCCGACTCTGCCCCGGCTCTAAAAGGAGAACACCAGAATCTGATGTTCAATTTTCCCCCAAGAAGAAAAGATTGTGTCTCAGAGTTACTCTTGGGGAAAATTCTCATTTTTGTTCCCTCCTTGTTATGACAGCCATTTTCCTCCATTTGTGGAAGCACATTTCACTCCAGTGATACCTTGTGTTAAAAGCTTTATTTATTTGTTTGTTTTCAGTAATTTATTTATTGATTTATTTTAAATGCATCAAAGAAGGCAGTGAGCATGACACGTAAAGACTGGGTAGGGCTGTGTGAAGTTGATACTTTTCATATATGCAAAAAACAGAAGTGAGTAGCATAAAAAGAAGAATTGGGTGTGGTTTACACTGAAAAATCACCTAAACTCTTACTATATTCTCCTTATAAGCAAAAGGTTAGAAAATTCAAGTTCCTCCCAGAAAGGAAAAGCATAAACTATATATATATATGGCCACTGTGGTTCCACTTTAGTTTTCTCTAAAATGTAATTTGTGGAGACAAACCCCTGCACTAAAGACATCCATGCTGTGATGATGAGATGTTCAGAGGACCGGGACTCTTTGTCCACTCACATTCAATCCAACCTCCCCTCACAAGGTTTCACAGCAGAAAACAGGAGCACACCCAGCAAAAAAAAAAAAAAAAAAAGAAAAAAAAAAGAAAAGCCTGCTTCATTAATGTTAAATTAATAATCAAAATAATTAGACTATTCCCATAGCAAACACTATGAAAAAATAATTGCCTCCCTTCTAGCAGGTTGGTGTCTGACAGACTGAACACAAACAAACCTGAATTCAGATGAACCCAGTCAATTTGTTTTTAATTAAAGATGTTTTCTTGGTAACTAATATTAATACATGTGGATAATACTGAAAAAAAGAACTTTTGGAAAGAACAAATAATTGTCTAAAATACATAATTCATAGTCTGTCAAATTTAATAGTTAAATATTCAAGGAATTGCTGGTAAAATGGGATGTACTAATTAGTGTTGTAAACAGATTATTTATTAATTTTTCCAAGATCATTTAATGGCGTTTGTGATGGTAGAAAGCACATTGGCGACTGGAAGCTGGAAGGATGAGATGGGATGGGATGGGATAAGAGGGTGTGTCGGACAAATACCTGTCTGAGAAAGAGCTGAGAGGTGCTTTCTGCATTTGGGTGCCGTGTTTGTACGGCCTGATGGGTGGGGGGGTAACAGTGAACGGGGTGCTCAGGGTCATTTCTAACTGTCTGCGCTTTTTGTTTCACAGCCGGGGAGATGAGGTTGTGCACATGAGGTGTGCATTGAACAACTAGCAGCTGTGTGTTCTTGTTTGAATAAAACTGGAAAAACATCCAACTGCGTCCGATAGATTGTGACTCCAGTCTTGTATCATCAGGCTGTGGCAAAAATTGAATGATTTGGTATGTTACAAAATAATGCAAATTATGTTCACTAATAAAACAAAGCCACTGTCAGATTCTGTATGGAGGCTTTTTTTTTGCAATGCAGGAGTGCAAATTTGATTTGAGAGATGTTTGTAAGTTTACCATAGAAAAAAACAAACAAACAAACAAACAAACAAACAAAAAATAACTATAAATGGAGATGTATTTCTACTGTTGGGGTTAAATTATGTAAAAATGCTAATATGATTTTAAGAATGTGTAACTCGCTTTTGGTTTTCAAAAGAATGGTTTATAAAGGTAGTTTTTAAAGGTATTTCTGAGGCTTTGAGTGTGAATGATTTTTTTAAATGTATTTATTTTTAAAATTTCTGCTAGTTATCTTAAATTGATAGGAATGTTGGATAGGCATATATAAGTATTATGCTTCTGCTTTTTCTGTCATTACTTTACCCTCATTCTTAATTCATTTGTTTACTTTAGTTTAGTATACTCTCGAGATTGTAAACTATATATCCTGTTTCTACTCATTGAATTGTGTCTGATACCTGAATAAAAATACTACTACTACAAGATGGATATCTATGTCTTACCTCAGCTTGGAAACCCTCAACCAAGATGGCAACCAAGAGGTTGAAGAGCACGTAGTTGCCAAAAGTCATGAGAGCCACAAAGTAGAGTGCAGCACAAGGTGAGGTGGAGGCCATGCCGTTGTACAGCACCATGTTCCAGTCTTCCTGCGTCAGAATCTGCAGCAAATACAGTAGACATGTAGTGTAAAGCAGGGACATTACTTACTGTACACAGCTATCTATCTATCTAGCTAGCAATCTCGCTGTTTAGCTGTGTCAGTATCTGTGTGAAATTCTCCTACAAACCTGAAAAACAGTGACGATGGCCCAGAGTAGAGAGTCAAAGTTCTTCCTGTCAGGCACCGTGTCCCCAGCCTCTGTCCTCAGACTGAATTTACAGCCAAAGATATGCATCCCCAGGATACTGCAACACACAGGCACAGCAGCCGACTCACATTAGGACACATCCCGCGCAGGATGTACAGTAATAATTATGTGGCTGAATAGAAATGTCTTATATCTTAGAAAGAGACAGCTTCTTGGGATTAAGAACGCTGGCTGATTTTCCCTTTCAGGCTCACAGATTTTTTGAAAATACAAAGTGAGTTTGATTGGGTTTGATTGGCTCTTGAGTTTTGAAACTGACAGAACACAAAAAGGACCGTGTTAACAGTCAGTCACAGCTAATAAAGGGAAAATAGTGAATTAGTCGGATCTAAAAGGAACTGGCAAGTGATGAGCAACAGAAAACTGTAAAACGAGAGAGAAATACATAGCTACATACAGAGGAATGGTGGCATAACAGAGTTTGAATCAAGGAACTTGATATAGGCGTTGTTGTGATTTTACCAAACAAACATCAGCTCTATTCATTTTATCTTCAACTCAAGACTTAAAACATTAACACATATATATGCACATAAAGACACCATGCATTCTCACACACATACAAACACACAATATACAATCATCACAGTCCATTTATTTCACTCTCTGCCGTTCTTTCCTTCTGTTCCTTCCCTGCCTCCATCTCTCCTTCTTGTGCCCATGCCCATCTGTTCGCCGTCTTCCCAGGACCGTGAAACCTTACACAACCCTGTTCATTTCCATTCGCATTCATCACTGCGTTGTCTAGAACAATGGTGGGGAGATTTCAGAAGTTAAAGTCTTAGCTGAGTGGTGCTGGGTGTTAGTAGCCTGCTAAGCCCTAAAAGCTACAATGGGAAGATGGATAGAGCGAGTGCCTCTTGCTCCAGCAAGTGTTAGCTGGCTCAAAGCGCTGGCTCTGATGCCATCTGTCTTGGTGCACTTATGCTTGATTGTTGTGCTGCAGGGATTTAGACGCTGGTTGGCAGACACATACACAGACACACAGCCTTACACACACACGCACACACACACATACACACACACACACACACATACTGCTTGCAGACCCTCGCGAACAAAATTGCAGAAGCAGATCAAAAGCACATAGATAAACCTGAGCACACATCGCACCCCTGTCCCCGAAAAACATACAAACAGCCAAACATACACTGATTGCAGAGATTCAGACACATTACACACACACACAAATGCACATGCACACACAAACACACAGCAAAGTGCAGAGGACTGCGCATGGCTCCTTGATTTTACTCTGCTCTCTATCAATCTCCCCTCACCAGTTATTGGTCTGTCACTCATTTAAGTGGCCTTTGCTATTAGGGAGTAGCCTGTCTATCAGTCAAACTTCCTCTCCACGTCTCTCTTTTATACACACACACACACACACACACACACACACACACACACACGCATGCAGTAAATCTCCTTCTCAAACTCATATCTCATTCTGCCTTCCTCTCTTTGACACAAACACACACAGGCAGGGCAGCAGCATTCTCTTACCTCATTACTCATCATACCCAGCATGTACAAATTATAGTATTTGCAACAGTTATTCTAAATTACTACTTCTAAGGTAATCTCCATTTTCTTTTATCAACCATGTTGTTGGAATTACAGTTAAAAAAAATACTATATCTTTATATTTTGCTTGTTATGGATACACTGATCGTGCAAAATGCTACAACTATCTAAGGACAGAGGATGTTGTATTGCTGTAAAGCCCCTTGAGGCAAATTTGTCATGTGTGATATTGAGCTATACAAATAAAATTGATTTGACTTGACTATGATACCTAATTGACTTCAAATGGCAGATCCAATATAGCTCAAAAGTATAAACCTCTGCCAATAAAGAACATTTTCATTTTCCAACTTGCTGTTAGACATCATTCTCATTACTTGAAATTTAAGTTCAATTGATTCCACACTTTTAGAAAATGAGGCCAAGTCTTTCTCTCTCATAGTTTTAATAGCTGTGGCAAAATCCATAACAAGAACACCACTGAAATCTAATCGGTTGTTCCTTCACTAAAACTCGATCACAAATTTTAAACTGGAAACCTGCTCACATGTTTTTGAGGTCTTCTGATGGCACACAGACAAAGACACAAACTAACAGCAGCGAAAACATGATGTTTTTGGCAGTGGAAACGATGACAAGGTAATGGTGGTAGGGAGGCAGGTCAAAGACAGATTTCAAAAGCCTTGGCACGGCTGAGACACGCTTTGGGCAAAAGGAGGCATATCTGTAATAATTGGAGGGTGGTCCTGTTATTTTGCACAATTTGTATTCAGGCTTCAGGCTCTGGGTGCATGAACCATGCCCAGCAAGTATTTTTTATCCTAATCTGTTGACATTTTACCAAGGATTTTTGGGGTGTTGCTTTGAAAGATTTGGAGCGGCAACAAAACAACTTGCCTGGGGCACCACAACAGCGCTTGGTACACACACACACACACACACACACACACACACACACGCTCACACACACACACACACAAACACACACGCTCACACACACACAAACACATACAGATCTGCAAACTGTTCCCTACATTACAATGTATGTTCTTTCCCCTCGTCTCTCTCTTTCTCTGACCTTTTCCCTCTCTTTCATATTCCACCTACAAACACATGAACACACACACACACACACACACACACACACACACACACACCAGACCCTCCTTCTTTTACCTGAAGATGAAGATGAAGAGCATGAGGAGCATGCAGAAGGTGGCCACGTTGTCCATGGTCTTCATCAGCACCACCAGCTGCCTCCTGAGGGCGGGCATGAACCTCACCAGCTTAATGACCCTCAGCAGCCTGAATGTCCTCAGCACTGACAGACCGCCATCCGCCTGGCCGATGATCTCACACACACTGGGGTTTATGTGTGAACATGTGTGCGTGTATGGGAGAGAAAGACAGAGAGAGAGAGAGAGAGAGAGAGAGAGAGAGAGAGAGAGAGAAGTTGTTGGATGTGGAGAGATGTGAGGGAAAAGAGCAGAAATTTAGAGAGAAAAAACACTTATCAATGAGAGAAGTGTGGAGAGAGGAAGATCAAAATAAATAAATAGGGATAGAGAAGAAGGAGAGAACGGTACAAGATAAGGGAAGAGTAGATAAGAGGATAAGACAGTCTTTTAGGCTAAACAAAATCCTTCCAGAGTGACTCTCTGATATGGAGAGATATACACAATCCATACTGCAGTGTGATAAGGAATGATGCTGCATTTTAGCTACATGTCATCTCTGTGCTTTAGGACAGACTGATCTATATTAATCAACCTCCACCCAACATACAAAGGAAGAGTTTGTCCCTTTCCGCAAATTGTATTCTATAACAACAAGGAAAAGATCCAAGGAGAAAACAAACAGATGCAAAAGCTGATTCTAACAGGCTGTGGTTACCATCTGTCTTCAGTGAGACCTGCTGCATCCAGTTACGCCAGATGATTGCCATTAAATGTCAGGTGTACACTTTCAGATCAGTCTTAAAATCCCCATTCTCAGCTGGCCTAGATTACCTTCCTGTCGGATCTCAGTTGTGTGAAGACAGAAATGCGATTACAGTGTGGATGGCAATTGCAAGAAATGTCATTATTTATCATGGCCAAGCTGAGGTTGTCTCTCATTAGCTTCTGCATTCTGTGTGCGCCACGATCTAGGATCGGCATGGAGGAGCATAAAGCATGGGACAAAGCAGAAAAAGTAAGTCAGAGGTATCTTTCCTCATACAAAATGAATCAGCCACTTGGTGTCAGAGAAGACCTCAGAGGCGATGGAGCTCCAACCAGCGACTATGTTTCCAACTCCCTGGGAACCAAAAGTGTGCTGAGGAATATGATTTTTGCATAAAGCTTACGCCGCTGCTGTGCGCTTCTTCTCTCTCAACAACTGCCAGCTGTTAATAGCTCTATTGCTAAAACAAGGTGGAAAATCAAGAACAAAAGGAGAGTCTGATGTTGTTATAAATATCATGTTTTTTTTAAGTAACCACTGCACAGGGAAAACAAATATGACCTCATATCTGTCCACAGAGCTTGTACACAAGTGGCATGTTTGGACATATCAAACAGACCTGATCTGAGATCTGATCTGGCAGTTTGGATCACTGGACTAACATTGAAAAGACAGATATAGCCGTAGCCTCAGTAACCATGGAGGTAAGAGGTTATGGGGATACTATTTCGTAATAGTTGTCTTACTCTGATTTTGATTTGATTTGCTCTGTTTTCATTTAAAGGCAGATTATGCAGGGAAGGGCACACCACCTTGTTATGATGTGGCAAAGAATGATGAATGCTACTCAATTTTCAAAAGAATGTAACTTTGAAGTGCCTCAGGAGCTGAGGACTCTTTTACCCCAGCAAAACCCGAAACATAAAAGCATTTTGCTCCATTGTTTATGGAGCAAAATGCTCTCTCTGTCCTAAGCCCCTCCTGTCATAGCAAGACTCATGAAACTTGTATCATAATTGATAATCTATCCATGCAATACACTAATATTGTTCATGTGAGGCTCCAGTTTTGAGCTAGTCTTGTTGATTTTTTGAAAGTAAAACACTTTTGTAAAACAGCCAATAGGAATGCTATCTCTCTTAAATGACCCGTAATTGGCTAAAGTCAAGATTTTCTAAAGCCTGAATACAGAGCCAAGAGGAGGTGCAGAGGTCTAGTTTTCTCTCAGACCACTTGCATTACAATATGCTGGCAGGTTATTATGGCATTTTTCCCAATGACACAAAGAATAAAAACTGCCTACACCAGCTATAACTATTTGCCTGTATTTAATTTAAAATGATAGACCCAGACATATGTCTCTCTGTGATCCTTCCCAAGATGTCATCACTTTTCTCCCCTTTTGGTGAGTTTTTTTCTCGTCTACAATGAAGGTTCAAGATCAACAGTGATTAAACACTCAACTTGGGGGTACATGTCATGAAGTTCATTCTGGATGTGCAAGTTTCAAGAAACATTGCAAGCTTGTACAGTAATGATCTTATGTTCACTGTGATTGGAGAGGCTCAGGTTTAGTTTCTGGCTTTGGGAGTTACGCTTAGTTACATTCACAGACACTGCCAATATTACAGGTAAATTCTCAGTCTGAGAAAAACTGAACTTGCTAACTAACTGATGCACTGACGAGCTCACTGCCTAACCAGTAAGCGCTGTTCCAGAGTGCAGACCTGATGATGACGATGATGCCGTCAAAGATGTTATACGGGTTCCTCAGGTAGCTGAAGAAGCCAAAGGCAGTCAGCTTGAGGATCATCTCCAGGGTGAACATGCTGGTGAAGACAATGTTACAGATCTCCAACACATTGGTCAGCTCCTCAGGCTGGGGGAGAGAGAGAGAGAGAGAGAGAGAGAGAGAGAGAGAGAGAGAGAGAGAGAGAGAGAGAGAGAGAGAGAGAGAGAGCAGAAGAAGAGATCAAAGATGAAAGGAGAAAAAAGGGAGATTGAGTTAGGTGGAGCAACCAAGAGAGAGAGAGAGACAGACAGATAGAAACAAAGAGAAAAGATAAAAAAAAAAGTTGTTGTTACACCTCTGTATTGCAATAGCTGCTGCAACAACAGATGAGAGAGCCATCATCGAGCATACAATTATATAAACATCATGTTTCTCTGCCTTCATTGCAAAGCCTGTCACCCAAGCTGTCAGTCACTTAAAAAAGTATTCTCTTTACCTGGCAAAAAATCAAGATGCATATCTTTGATGGGGAAACGTTAGAGAAATGAAATATATTGACACTGAACATGCAGGAAAACAAATTGGGCTCCTTTTTTTTTAAGATGAGCTGTTCAAGTGAAATTGTAAGGAAAACTCACAGCTTGCCAGATGTAAGAGCGAGGAGGAGAGTGAGAAAACACGAAGGAGGGAGACATTTGCTGAATAGGAAAAGCATGTTATCTGGACCACTCACCTACAAATATGCACAAATGCACACGTAAACACACACACAGGCACACATACTGTATGTACTTGTGCGCAAACACACACAACCAAATCCGGGCCAAAAATGTGTTTCCATTTGTATGTGTGTATATGGTTTTGTCAACACGCCTTTTCCTCTACTCTGTGTGAGTGTGAGTCTGTGTGTGTGTGTGTGTTTCTGTTATGTGCACGATATGGATCAGATGCTTCCTCTGATACCCCCTGTGAATTTCAGTTCAAAGCCGGTACAGAAATGGTCAGCTAGCTCTGCCAAAGTTAGCAAACCATGTCAGAGAAAAACAATTTCTCTCTTCCCCTCTCCTCCTCTAATCCGCTTTTTCTCTCACTCGCTCACTCTCTCTCTCTCTCTCCATCCCCCCTTTTTCTTATGCTTTCTGTCTCATTATCAGACAAGCCCATCTCTCCTGGATCGATATGCTCCCATCGATCAAAGCGGGGAAGAGAGAGGAGAAAACTAGCCGAAGGAGAGGAGGGAAAGAGTAGAGAGAACAGGGATTCTTGAGGAGAAAATGAAGGTGTGCAGAGAGGAGGGGAGCATATTCGAGTAGAGGTGAGGAAGAGAATGAACGATGAAAGAGGGCAGAAATGAATGATGAGAAAAAGTGAATGATGAAAGTAGGAAGTGCAGGAGAAGTTAACGGTTAAAGGAAATGAGAAACGAGGGGAGGTAGCCAGTGTTAACGACTGAGGGACAAACGCACACACAGACACACACAGGAGAAGTTGCACTGTAAGGGTTAACTGCAGCTAACCCTTAACTTTGGCCCCTAGGCTACTTAACACCAGGGCTGTAAGGAGTCACCATTTCATCTGGATGCATCGAACTTAATGGTTAAGACAGCCTGTATAGGTAAAAAGCTGGAAGTGAATCACAGAGAAATCCTGATATGACACACAAGTTTTATGTTTGGGATCAGCTAACTGCCGTTGTTGTTACATTCACATTATGTCCATTTCTCTCTTGTTTGTTGCTAAAATATATTAACCTATGGTGATTAAATTTAGGATGTTACACCAAACTTTCAGAAATTGCAAGTTTGGTGTTATGCCCCATCTAGGGGTGTCTGAGACACAACATGAAAAAGCCCTATCCTGCCCAAGTCCCAAGCAGCCACAAAGACAAATATTCTCAATATAACAAAAGTGAATTTACTTACAGGGTGAGAATAATAATATAAAGATATAGCTTTAGGGTGGACAAAGGTCAACAAAAAAGAACAGAAAACTGAGAAGTAATTAATATAACCTAACAAAAACAAAAAAACAAAAACAAAAACAAAAAAAAAACTAAATGACAACTTATTTAAACATGAGAAACTTGTCCACCCCTACCAGCTCTAAACCAAGTTATCAAAACTACCAACTAAATGTCAAGAAGAGTGGCCGGTTGGGAGAAGAGGAAAATGGGAAATGCCCCAGCACAACGGCGACGTCATCCGTGACTTTTATACAGCAGCCAAGGCTCTTGGAGCAGCCAATCACTGTCGAGGGCTTGGAGTTGGTCCAATCATCCCCTTGTCCCCACACACACACCTGTTTACATAAGAGCAGCCAAGCAGACACACCTATATCTGACATACACAACTGATTTATAACCATTTATAACGAGAGACACCCCCTGTAACTTCAAGCACAATCAAATTCTGTTACCAAAGCCACAGCGCTCTGCAACACATATCATCATATGGGAAAAGTGGATTTTAAACGACAAACTATCTTAAAGTTTTATTCACAGTTGATTGATTTACATGCTTTACTCCTTTCTTAACCCTCATTTTGCCCCTAACTCTAACCTTAAAGGAACAGAGTCTACCCAAAATACAAAAAAGATGCCCTCCCACTTGCCTTTATTGTGCAATCTATCCATTCATTTAGTTTCTGTATGATTTTTCGAGGGTTCCAGTGTGCTGCTCCACGTTTGTGGAGCTCAAACTGTCAAAAATGTACATGTCAAAAACTCAACAGTATAAGGTCTTTCCAAAGGATACACAGCATAATCCACAGCCCTCGAATGTGAAGGGTTTAGCCGGGAACTATTTCCTGCCAGCAAACTGTATCTGGCCAAACCAAATTTGCTCTCCTTGGGGGCGGACAGATACAGTTTGCCAGTGTTCACACAGAAGCTATCTGGATAAATAGATTGCACTAGGGGGTAAGTGGGGAAATATCTTTTTGTTGCACTTTGGGAGAATTGTTCCTTTAAAATGACCCTTTTTCAAACTGTGCACCAGCCATGAAAAATCCTTACCCATGTCCTGTACCTTAACAAGTACAACAATGTAAGCACAGACGATATGTTATGCGATTCACTGTTATTGACAGAACCATCACTGTCGTCAACGCCACAGATTACCTCGGACAAAATAGCCTCTCCTCGCTTTGTCATTCCTTCCTACTCTCCTTATTCTTGCTCTACTTGCCCTTTCTTATCTTCCCTCTCTCCAGTCCCTCACTTGCTTTTCCACCACATTTCTCCTCATATCTTTGCATTGCTGTTCTCCCACATCCCCCTCTTACTTCACACCTCTCCCCATCTTCCCCGTCCCATGCATATTACTTCATCTCCCTCTCATCTTTTTCATTTCCTCCCATACAAATACCCCTCTCCCTGCTCACTTCTTGTCATGTGCTTTCAGTCAGTCAGCCAGTGTGTGAATGTTGCTTGAATATGAATGACTGAGTTACAACTCCCAACCCTGAATTCCAATGTGCCAAATGCTCTCCCACATGTGGGTTTTTCCACACACATACACACACATACACACAAATGCACACACACACACACACACACACACACACACACACATACATGCGTAAATACATTCATGTGCATGCATAATATGAATGCAAATGCAACTCGTCTTCAATCTCACTGACACACACCGTCCTTTGATGAATGAGTCAGTGATAATTCATGATCAAAGAATCAATTGAAGGAAACGGCCAAAACCTCCAAGGTCATACCTACAACAGAGCACATTTTATTCAAAACTACACACGCTCAATGCGAACATTTCTCTTAAGCAGGATGTGGTGTAAACAAGCTAGCCTGCGGTTAATCGGTTCTTCGGCAAGCAGCACGTAGTCTATACCGAGTTCCTCATTTAGAACAAAATCACACGAGGTACGACTTTTATGCCGCAGAGCAAAAACACACACACACACTTGAATTGCTACCGCTGTGTCAGCCTGTGGAAGTTGTGGCGGGAGAGAGAGACACATGCACAACACACACAGAAGACAGACAGTGAGGGAAAATCTGTATATGTGTGTTTCTACATGCAGGCATAATTGGACATGCACACAAACACACATACACACACACACAGGCATGGAGGGAACTGAGCTGAAAACTGCTGTGTAACTGGCATCTGCCTCTCTTCACTGTTCCTGTCGCTCGTCTCTTCCTCCTCCTCCCTCTCCCTCTCCTCTTCCCCACAACCCTCGTTTATTTTTAGTCTTCAGAGATGAGAGAAAGCTACTCCTCTGTACACTGTCAAAGAGTGAGTGGGTGAATGAGAGAGAGTGAGGCAGAGTGTCAGAGAGAAAGTGTGGTGAAAGAGAGAGAGAGAAAAAGTGAAAGGGAAGCGGGTTGAAGAGTCGATGAGGCTCTTTTAGGTAAGAGGTGGGAAAGATGAAGGGGAGCAACAAAAGAATGAACAAACAAATGATGGAAAGAACAAACAAAGGAAGATAGAGGGATGTGTGGAGGACAAGAAGGGGAAGAAGTGTAATTAAAATAACCTTATGTCTTCGGAAGAGGAAGGTACAGTGAAAGAAATAGAGAAACGAATGGCATGAGATGAGAGAGAAACTGAAAGAAGAAGGAGGGAGCTGTTTATGTTACATAATGTGAAAGTGTGTGTGTGTGTGTGTGTGGACAAGCATGCAAATGTGCATCTACACAACCTTGCACCTGCCAGTGTTTACCTGGGCATATGTGTTTATGTCAGTGCATGCACCTATGTGTTCCTGTGAAAATGTTTATGTATATGTGTGTGTGTGTGTGTGTGTGTGTGTGTGTGTGTGTGTGTGTGTGTGTGTGTGTGTGTGTGTACACATACATGTGTGTGGGCACTTGGCAGGCTTCTACCTCTCAGACACCTGCCTTCCTCTGTGTCTCTGAGGAGCCTGGCCAATGTTAACAGCCAGCTCGGTTTTGTCTACTGTTAGGTTAAATGTTTACACCACTGTCAGAAAACCACATGACTGTGATGCTCCGCTCCCACACGGTTCACTCTGAATCAATGTGATTTGTTTTTATAATTTTTCTTACTGTGATCCTCTTTTTCGGAAGTGATAGTGATTCCGGTGATTTGTGTGAGTCAGAGGGAAGCAACTGAGCTGATTGTGTTAAAACGCTGCATTGAGACTTTCAGACTCAGTGGTATAGATAAAAGGTATTGTGGCAACAGCAAAGTAAGCAATGGAAATGGTATCTTCCCTAGTATTCCAGAGCATTCGCCAACTTGATTACAGGGCTTTGCTCAATATCTGACTCTGACTGATCAGTTAAAGCATTCTGCAGCCATTTATTTAAGAATAAAACCGTTGTCAAGCGGTGGCCTCATCACTGCACCGTTTATGAATGCGCCCCATGAAGCCTTGCTGCTGTGTGTTACAGGCTAAGGTTAGCAAAGCTACACATACAGAAACAAGTTCAATAACAGACTCGAGACACCCACTGCCCAAAAGATGTTAGGACTATTACATCTGTTAACTAAACTACTGGGCTCCAGCTATCACAGACAAAGAAAAGTGGAGAAAATTATTTTCCTCTAATCCAGGTGACAACAGCAGATTTGGCAAGTGCCTCTTCTATCTGCCTGACTGTAAATACAATGGGACCATACCACCCTTGATAAAACTTTTAAAACATTTTTTTTAAATGTACTCACATTGGTCTGGAAACAGCTCTAAATAAATAAATGCAATGCACTGTTTTTTTTTTTTTTTTTTTTTTTTTTTTGGGTGAAATAAAATGTAGATGACTAATATTTCTTTTTCTCCAATTTATTCACCTCCTCTGTAAAGTAAAGCCTTTCAATAAGCGGCTTAATCCATTCCGAGGTGGTCTGATATTGAAACATAATGACCAATATGGAGGCGAAGAATGCACAGCGGAGGGGGCTTTCTCTCTGGGGTTGTGGATTATTCCTGGCTTTTGGAATTAAACACACAGCCAGTGGATAATGAGTATAACTAGAGTTTGGGGATTGTCTTTTTGAACGGTAACATGTTAGAAGTTTATTATCATTAAAACTAACCCAATTGGTTATAGTGTTATCTAAATTAAAATGAAAAAGTAACCAAGATCTTAATTACTTGAATAAAAACATGAATATCTTATGCTACTAGTTACCACAGAAAGGTAATCTCAGTACTCTAATATCTTTGTAACATTTCACAACACAGCATATAACAACATTCCATAGTGCTAAAAAATGTACCTTCAGAGACTGGTATGAGTTGGATATTATTTTTAGAAAGTTACTCAGTAAGTGTGTCCCTGCCTGCCAGGCACAGCTCCCTTATGTCTCAGTGCACAGTATGCACAGTACATCTCCCCTTAATCACTTAAGTGGATTTAGTTGGCAAAATCAATAAGAGATCATGGCATTCCCCTGGATTCACCTGGTTGGGCTTTACTCACTGGAAGCATAATATAAATAATGCAAGCTATTAGTGCATCATCATTCGTGGAGTCAGTAAAAGTGCTTATAGTACTGTAAGACAGTGGTCCTTAACCTGGGGTGCAGGGACGCCCGGGGATTCTTGAATGGTTTCCAGGACGTCCCCAGAAATATGGGCAATATTTTAATTTCACTTGCCCATTATTTTATTGACTAGTTAGCCCAATGAGAAAATAAGAATGACTATTCTGTTCATAGGCTTCACACTCTTCACTGTTACTCTGCTAATCTACAGTATAGACAGATATGGAATAACTAAATCTTATCAGGTGGAGATCCCTGAGACTACAACTTATCAAATTCGGAATACAGCCTGATATGCATCCATATGGTCCTTGACACTGAAAAGGTTGAAAACCACTGCTGTAGAAAGTAGCAGGATGTGTGATAACGTCTCACCTGGTTATGGTGCTCAATGCCCATGCTGATTGTGTTGATGAGAATAGCGATCATAATGCCTCTGCTGAAGTACTTGCTCTCCACAATGCCCCAAAGTTTCCTCCTCATCTCAGTCCAAATGTCTTTACAATGTCCAAAGCATGTCTTCCTCTTCTTCCGCTTCCCATTACCCCTCTCCTCCAAGTGGTTCTCCTCCTTGTCCGTCTCCTTCACTGCATCCTCCTCTTCCTCCTCTCCGTTGGCTGATACTCCCACAGCTCCCGCCCCCTCTTTGAGTGACTGTGCACACAGAGGGCAGTCCTCAGGGTTTTGAGTCACAGCCAGAGTGATGGAGTTGGCCAGTGGCTGAGAAACGTGGTCTTGCTTGCCTTGGTGTGGACAGTGAGTTACTAGAGTGCGTGAGAGAGGGAGAGAGAAGAAAGTTTCTGTTCAATGCAAAATGTGATCAAATGTGTTATACAGTAATATCAAACTGGAAGTGTGGTGTGTGTGGTTTGTTGCATTTGCTTGCCACTTGTCAAAACTTATTATTTTGTTTCAGTTTTATATAATTAATTAATTTGGCCAGTCATAAAACAAGGCAAGGCAAAAATGGGAACGTTACAACAACAACAACAACAACAACAACAACAACAACAACTACAATAATAGTAAGAAGAAGAAGAAGAAGAAGAAGAATTATAATAAAAACAGATGAACAAACAAAAAGAAGAGCAATAAAGTCATGCAGGTGAGAGCTTAACCTCAAAACAAACAAAATAATTATAATGTAAAAACAGAGAGAAAATTATAAGCAAAGAACAAAATGTCAAAAAGATAAATGCATTTTCAATTGAAAATGCAAAATTAATGAATACATAAATAAATAACCAAAGTCCAACATGGTTTAAACAAAAAGAACAAGAAAATGCATAACAGTAACAAATAGAGAGAAATGAAAATAGTCCTTTTTTAAGTGTATCAGGATATCCATATAGGTTCAAGGAAAGAGCAAGAATAAACTCACTGATTCATGAATTAACAAGCATAAGTATTATCTTATGTGGATGAAAATCTCTTGAAATTCAATCAGATGTGCAAGCTGAGGCATGACCTCAAACAGAGGTAAGACTCCAACAAATTGCACCCATCAAAAGAACATTCCCTTCCAGCCTTTTGTTTTCCAGTCCAGTTTGCAGTAAAACCATATTTTGTTTGTGGTGCACTTGCCAAAGTCTTATATAAAAGCACACATATATTATGTTTTTGTCCCAGTTTCTTAAAACATATTCAACAACTACTCTATTTGGACTGTTATTATTACATAATATTGTCTAAAATGAACATATCAAATGTTGCATAAAAAAGAAACATATTGTAAAATCACATTTTAACTCACATCTTGGATGCCTTGAATGATGCCTGTCTCCATTCACATTCCCCCCTCCTCGCCTATTTCCCCTGCCTCCTCCAACTGGTGGGGGTTTGCCCCTCAGTGTGTAGTAAAGGGCGGCTGATCTCCTCTTCGCCTTGCGGAGGACATGACAGACGAGCTGGAAGATCTCTTCGTAGCAGTCTCCTGGCTCCGTCATGCTGGCCAGGGTGGAGGAGGACAAGCACTGCGCCCTCTGCTCCTGCATCAGCTGGTGCTCCCGCTGTTTTGTCTCTGAGAACTGGGTGGCAATGACCACCAGGCACAGGTTGATCATGAAGAATGAACCAATCTGGGTGGACATTAACAAAAAAAAAAAAAAAAAAAAATCAGAAAAAGAAATCAGATCATTTGTAGTCCACATGTACAAATGGGTGGGTGAACAAATGAGTTAGATTATGTCGGTGCAGCTGAAAGAAAATGTATTTTGAGATACTGTGGGGAACATAGGGATGACAGTCTGACAGATATCTCAGGAATGAGCCGTTCTATAGAAAGCCAAGTGGAAAAAGCTATAATTCAAGCAAGACAACATTGAAACTAAGGTGGAGAGGGTCCAGACTAAGATCTTAAGGTCATGTGTTACCATGACCCTATATGTTCCCAAGCTACTATGTTCCCAAACCCTCTATATTCCCAAAGTCCGACTTTCCCAGATCCTATATGTTCCCAAACTCTTTTGTTTGCAAAGTCCTTTGTTCCTACACCTTAAGGTCCCAGATCCTATGTTCCCAAGTTTAGTTCATACACCCTGTTACTCAGGCCCTGTGTTCCATCAATGTAATTTCTACAAACTAAAAACAGACCCCTGTTCTCTAAATACTGTGTTCCCTAACCATAGGATTGTATATACCTTACCAAAAAAAAAAAAAAAAAACATAATATGACAATATGTGTTCAGTAAATAATATCTGTTGAAAATTCTTCCAAAGATACTTCCATACATAAGATTAAACATTGGCAACATACACAATTCTGTGTTCAGTCAATATAAAAAAAAAAGAATATATATATAATCTCCATGCCTCCTGTGTCTGATAGTAGCCTACATGTTCAGTAAATAATACCTGACATGGTGTCTGAAAAACGTTTAGAAAAAAATTAATGACATTGATGGAATATAGGTTCCTGGGAGCAAAGGACCTTGGGAGCAGTGGCCCGTGGGAACTCAGATTAGTTCCCACAAAGCACCACTTACCACTCACTAAAAAAAAAAAAAACAACAACTTCTGCTTTAGAGTATCTTATTTCAATAATCAGTCACCTATGGCCAAAGCAGATGTTGCTCATTCAGGAAAAATGAATGTATTATGATGTTCCAATGGTTAAACACAGACTTGCTTTTCATCTGTGAGAAGCTAGCTCTCGCACTAGCTGATGTTAATAACGTGTGCCAATCCCCCTGTAGCAATGTTAGCACACATGCTAAAGGTCGCTGAGGGCTGGCTTCCCACCAGACCGCGGCTGATTGGCGCAGACAGATTGAGCCAACACATTGCCAAAGTACAGTGCAGAGTCGGGCGATCCCTCTCTTTCTCTTCATTTTACTCTCTGTGTGTCTATCTCCCCTCAACTTTACATCCCCTTCGCTCCCTTTCACTAACCCATAGCTCTCTTTACTTTTCTCATGCTCAAGCTCCACATTACATCGACACCGTTCAAATCGCTCCATCCTCACTCACCCTGCTTTTGCCCTTCACCCTCACCACTAAAGAGCTTCAGTCTTTTGTTTTGTTCTTCTAAATCAAAGTGAGCAAAGGAATGAGGGAGTTGGAGAGACCATAGAGGGTACATTGTAAGTTGGTCCCCTTTGGCTTACCCTTTTACTGGGAATTGTATTGCAACTGTTGAAATGGCTGTTGGACTACTCAGTGCTGGCAACTGAGTAATGGTTATGTCAATAGAGCTTAATGTGAAACAACTTAAAACCCAGGCTTGTGGATTGAAAAGAACATGTAGTAGTATTGCTTATGTTCTTTACAAAGGACACTGGCCATTTCTTTCACTGACACGAAAAACACATACAGATACAGGAATAAACATGCAAAATAAAAAATAAATAAATAAATGAAAAAAAAAAAAAACTAATACATGAAAATATGCACACTGATAAACAAGCAGGAAGTAACTAATTTCATCTGCTCATGTCACTGTAACTGAGTAGCCTTGTTGTGTAGATGTACCTTTCTGTGATATTTTCTAAAGCCCCAGTCAGGTAGACTACTGAGATGTTGTACAAATTGAAGACTGGGGCTTTTAAAATTAGTGATGTTACTTATTTACTTTGGACATGTTTGCTTATGTGTTGTACTTAGGTACATTTTAAATTACAACCATTACAGAGCACAAATTTATTGACTATGTATAAGTATCAGAAACAGACCCCACACAAATTAATAAATTGTGGAGCCTTCCATTGTGAATGGTTAGTCAGCAGAGATGAAAAGAGTAATCTGGATTTTCTTTGTTATAGCATTATGCAATGGGGTGGCATGGCTCAGGAGGTAGAGCGGTCATCCGGTAACTGGAGGGTTCCTGGTTCGATCTCTGGTTTCTGCACATAGCGTGTTGAAGTGTCCTTGAGCTAGACACTGAACCCTTAACCGCTCCAAATGGGCAGCATGGCACTATATGGGTGAATGTGAGGCAAACATTATAAAGTGCTTTGAGTGGCTGGTAGATTAGAAAGGCGTTATAGAAATGCAGTCCATTTTCCTTTAAAGTACACTCTTTTGTAGCATTTCCAGATTTCCAAAATAAAAGGATCTAATTGTAAACGTGAAATGATAATGTAACGTTGTAATGTCAAAGCAAACTCAGTAACTTTCACTAGCACATTCTAAATGAACTACTCTTTATTTATTTTATTTTATTTTTTTACTTTACATGAGTAAATCTTTACAGTAATAGCTCTATTAATCAAGTAACGGTACTTCTAAATGAGTAGCAATTTCTAGCACTCCTCCCAACTCTGTAAACAAGTACAATATACACCTGCACAGGTATGCAAAGACATACAGATCTAACCCTAACCTCCACATATAGACTGTCATCCATTTTTATCCACAGTGATCAAAGCCGCAGGAGAGGGAGAGAGGGAGACTGAGAGGACAAGAGAGAGAACCAGAAGGATTTGTATATGGAGAGAAGAGAGACAGGCAGGAGGGAGAGGAGAGGAGGAGGAGAGATGCCCATCTGTGGCCTGTGGGTCAACACGGGTCTGCAGGTGTGTGGGCTTTGATTTCCCTCCAGCCTTGCATCTGTGTGTGTGTGTGTGTGTGTGTGTGTGTGCGCGCGCGATTCCAATCAGTAGGCAGCTTTACGCATAATCAGTGAGGGCAGTCCAATATCACAGATTTCAGATGATCACTGCATTATGCATGGAAACACACACACACACACACATGCGCATGCGTGCGCGCGCGCGCACACACACACACACACACACACACACACACACACACACACACACACACACACACACACACAAAACCATGTGTGCTTGCATGCATACACAAATGGAAATAAATTATCATGGCAGGCTTAGCTTGTGACTAAATGTGTGTGTGTGTGTGTGTGTGTGTGTGTGTGTGTGTGTGTGTGTGTGTGTGTGAGTATTTGCATGCACCAGCTGTCACACACGTTTACACATGCATGTATATACACTCAAATGATTTTCTCTCTTGTCCTCTCTCTCTCTCTCTCTCTCTCACACACACACACAGACACACACACAGACACACACACACACGTAACCTCTCCATCACTGTCCCCTTGGTAGCATTCATCTCCAACTCACTTTGTAATCCTTTTATTCACACACTTCAGTGTGACACTTTTGTCACAACTCAGCTTACACACTCAACAGTATATCAAGTATCAGAGTGTTGGATAGGTCACGTAGAGAAACTGTGTTTGACACCGTGGAGGTCAAACTTCTCATTGTATCTTAGTTTCCTACCCAAGAACTTGCTTATAGCACGAAATGAGAAGCTTTAATGAACAGTAGTCTGACACTTAATAGCCAAACAAAAGAGAGAGAGAGAGAGAGAGAGAGGGACAGAGAGAGAGAGAGAGAGAGAGAGAGAGAGAGAGAGAGAGAGAGAGAGAGAGAGAGAGAGAGAGAGACAGAGAGGTGAGGACAAGAAGGTGAAAGAGAAAAAGGTAATTAATAAGCAGAAGGGTAAAGGTAAAAGAACACAGACTGAGACATAGTAAAGGTGACCCTGCCTTTTACAGTATTTCTTGGTACAAAGCACAGGCTTGTCTGAACAACACCTTTGGGACCCATGTAAGTGCCTGACTGAAAACTTGTCACAGTGTCAGCAACACTTCCAGGGCATCCCTAAGGACCCCTGACGACAAGTTAGACTGCAGCTTTGCAAGGAGGCTCAAATGGGCGGCACATTTGCGTCCATCAATCATTCATCACAAAGGGAGAAAGGTCTCACTTGTTATCGTGCTCTGAAAGCAAATGTGCTCTGTTTATCTAACCTTAAAAGCAAATGAGTTCTTCTTTGTATTACAGAAGATAATCGTACCTTTTCTTCATCTCAGTAAATGCTAAGCTAATCTGTCATGCTGATCAGTTTATTGCTTCCAGCGAACCTAATCGGAAAAAAAAAACAGAAGGAATGTGAAAATGATTCCAGATGACTTTGAGGAAGTAGTCAGTCCAGTTCTGTCCAGTTCATCTTCATTTGCCCCTTGTTGGACATTACTGTGGTGTCAGTAGTGGGCTGTAAAATATTATCTACATGATGCAAGATGTTAACTTTCCAAGCGACCAGAGATGTAGCAGCATAAACCCAACAGAAGTAATTATGCAGCAATTTGACGCCCACTGTCTATCTCTGGCTGGGCAGTGCCAAGAGATGATCACTTTGGCAATCCCAACCTAGGGTCCAGAGTATGCCAAAGAAGGGTTTAGATTTATAACAGTGGCCATGATGATCATGATTACCTTGGCAAAACAGGGCCAAGAAACTGGAGAAAGAATTGGGTGGAAAAGTTGATTTTTAGTACAAATTCTGCACTCTATATAGGTTTTGTTCCTGCCGGTGTAGTGTAGTGCAACATGGGACAGAGGGGATATTGTACGGTATTTTTTTTAATCCAGTTCTTCTTTCAAGTGTTCCACTCATTTTTCTTTTCTCACCCTTCTTTTCCCATTATATCCATGAGGCAATAGCTTGGAGTGGATATTGCACTGATCGTGTGTGTCTGTGTGTTTGTCTGCAGCTAATCTTGCATACCCCTGGGCCTATCAGCCTATTATTTTTTGTGCACAGTAATGAATGTATGATCAAGGACCTCAAAGGATCAAGGATTAAAAATCTGTTTTACACAGGAATTGAGTGCTATCTCCTCAGCTGTCCAAGCATCGGAGACGAGGTGATATGGCTGGCGAAGATCTGCACTCTACTGAGAGCAACTCCTCTCGTTCAAATTTTGTCGTCTCCTTATGTTTTTCCAACAGCACCGCATTCACATGCAATTGCTAAAAACAAAACAAGAAAACAACAAAGAACATATAAACCATGTAAAAAGCTGAGAATAAACATCTACAGTCAATAACAGAGCAAAATATTCCTATGTCAAATGATCAGTGCACATAATGCTGATGTAGGTGATGAATGATTATTTTGTGCTTGATTGGGACATATCAGCTATTTTACACCAGAGATACTGATCTGAATGCCTATCTGTAGCATGTACTATCTTACATTCATGATGTGAGAAAGAATAAGTACTTAATACATCATAAACTAGGACCAGCCTGGAACTTAATAACACCAGAATTGGGATTTGAACTCTGCTCTCTGGTGTGGCAAACCAAGCATATGTTTTACCAGTTGTACTGAGGTGTTTAATGATGTTTCCAGGAGTGACCAACATACTAGCGACTGGTTGCAGCTGAAGACTTTAAATCAACCGAGCTCTTTCCTTTCTTGGCATTGTTTGCAGCTGCAAGTGCTCCCAAGCAATAAGTATTTCCACTTTGTACCTGACAGTAAATTTTCTGCCCATTGGGGTCTAGGGACTGAATCAATTTCATGGCAAATGAAAGCTTGTAACCTCAAAATCACTCAAGCCTGAAAAAAAGTATACAACACACCATCTCCTCTGTTTTACAGACAAATACACAGCTCTCCCCCCACACTGGAAAAAAGCCTCCCCCTGTTCGAACCAGGACTCCCATCCCATTAGAAAAAAGGCAGTTCCTAAGAATTGCTTGCCAACCAACCTTAAAGAGCAAATCGGCATTGAATAATGTTTTTGAGCCATAAACATGGTTACTTTTACATGACTTTTCTATAGAGCATAGCATTAAACCTGCACAGCAATTTATCCTGTTTTCTACTAGTTTTAAATCAAGTCTGCATTCATCAGCAACTAATGCCAGATATTTTGCTTTTGGCAGTAATTTGCCAAATGTTTTGCAACAAAATGGGTACTGTCCCAACACAGAGATGCAATTTCCATTAATGCAAACACAACTCCTATTTGCTCTTAACTCACATATTTACATATTTAAAAAGTAATGTACTAGGCTGAAAACAGTGTGTTTATGCACTTTTTAATAGAGGCGCCATCTGCACCCAATGTAAACAAGTATGGTTTGTGTATTGAGATGTGATAAATGATGTTGTGCTGGGAATAAAATGAACCAAGAGCTGTGCATAACTATAATATTGTCATTACTTGTCATTAGGTAAAAGAAAATTTAATGTACTGTAGACACTAAGGATATAACCTACACAACATCAAATTTTCAATAAGGTGTTAGGATGGCTAATTGAATGTTAATGCTGATGCTGTCACCATGTGGGGGGGGGGGGGACTTCGTTCGACTCCGTTCGACTCCCTCTTGCTCATTTTTTTTCTGCACATTTGATTGCTGTAGCCACTGTTATTGTTGTTGTTGTCCCTCTCTTCTTCTTCTTTTTCATCTTCATCTTTGCTTCTGCTTCTTATTAAATTAAATTAAATTAAATTAAATTAAATTAAATTAATTTACTTGGGACATCACTTGCTTGTCACCACTACCTCTCTCCCTTAAATATGCATATATATATATATATATATATATATATGTATATGTGTGTGTGTGTGTGTGTGTGTATATATATATATACATATACATATATATGTGTGTGTGTGTGTGTGTGTATGTGTGTATATTTAGAAATTCTACTTTGTTTTTACATAGAAAAACAAATGTCAGAGCCTCATTCATCATCTGGTTCATAAGTCATGAAAATGAAGACAAAGTCACTTATTTAATCTTTCCATTTCCTCCTTTATCATTCTTCAATCTATCTCTCAGTCCGTTTCTTCCCTCATTTCTCTGTTTCCTTCTCTTCTGTTTTTCCTCACATCCACTTCCTCCACCTCAGCACCAGGCATCATTTTCCTATGTAGCCCACATCAGAGGATCCTACGGTTTGAAATATTCCTCAGCCATAGGCTTCATGCAGCTCTTGTTTACTCTTTTCATAAAACATGGACACATTTAAAAGGAGACTTGTGTGGCACAATGTCACTTCTCTGCTCTCCTGTCCAACAAAGACAAACAGACACAAAATCTTTCTTTCCCTCTCTGTCTCTCTCCTACTTTCTCACACTCCTTTTCCCTTTCTCTCCCATGCATAGTGTGGTGAGAAGGACGGCCACGGCAAACAACGCAATGACCGTTCTTCTCCATTCAAGCTCTGTTGTTCTACATTTAGTTGACACTCGACGCACACCACTTTTTCGCTTTGCGTAAGCAGGCTCTCAAACCCTCCGAAAACATTTTCTCATTGTATCTGCACAAATAAGATGGGTGACCTATTTTGATTCAAAATGGTGAATTTTACAGAAAGGTGACAAGTTCACACGTTTGATGCATGCACAAAAACAAAACAAAACAAACAGAAAAATTCTAATTTTTACTATGATCAGATCTTCAAAAATGTGTTTAAAAATGGCCAGGATCACATTGTTACTGGGCCTAAGTATATGCTGGCCTGGACACAAAGCAGACACAGTGTGCAAATTATAGTAAATATATGCTTACTGAAAGCAAGTTAAGGGAAAAAAAAGTGCTATAGAAATAGATAAAAACTGATAGAACCACAGGTGATGCACACCAGACACTCTGAGGCCAGTGGCAGATGCAGAGATCTGATCCCTTGAAATATGATTTTTGCGATTACATCTCAAATATGACATGCTGAGGTGACACAATCAACTGTAGCCTCAGATTCCGTCAAGCCTGAAATGTTATATGTGCCTAGACACAGTTTGTAGGCACGGATAGATGTTGATGTTGTTAATGCAATGGATAAAACCTCACAGATATCTAATAACAGAAATCTTTAATACTATTTCATACTGAATTTCAGAGCAGGAGTCATATAATGAAGGTGTAATTTTTCAAAAGGTAGATATTTCCCTTTGGACTGAAACTCAGCTTTGTAATGATAGGCAAATAATATGGTTTGAATAATATGGTTTTGTGCTTGTTTGTTTGGAAAATATAATAGACTCTTGGTGAAATTGAAATTACAGCAGGGGAATAAGCTCTAGGTGCGGCTGTTTATGAAGCATTTACTGTAGTAATAAATGTGACTTACAATGATGAGGAAGATGAAGTAGATGAAGTTGTAGAAGGAATGGGCGTCCATCACATAGTACATGATCTCCACCCAGCCCTCCAGGGTGATCACCTAGAAGGCACACATATCAAAACGTATGAAATGGTGTATTTTAAGCTTAAAAAAAAAAAAAAAAAAATCCATTCAGGAAAGAGGGTGTGTCCAAAAAACAAAATGTTCTTTCCAAAATATAACTATTCTCCATATAAGCATGTAAACATTGATAGGTTATTATTAGGTATGACCTGTATATATCAGTTTAGTCATATATAGATGTGTGCATTTTTTCCAGCTGATGCATCTACATGATATTCAAGTTGCAGAGGGAAAGTTTACATAAATTTGCAAGCTCACACCTGTCTACCCACAGTATTGCACTGTTGGACAATGAGCAGCTCCACTCAGGCACATTTGAAGTGTCTTGCACTTTGAGGTTATTGCGTATAATGGAGCATTAACAGGCCTGCAACCAAAATCCCAACCCCGCCTTCATCTCACTACTTAGTTTCCCACTCACACCTACCTGAAATATGACGATCCACGCGTAGACGATGTTGTCGAAGTTGATTGCGCCCTTGTGGGGGTTGCTGCTCCCTGTGTGGCAGCGAGTGTAATACTGGTTCCAGTTGATGCACAGACCCATGGCGCCAGCACTACCATTGACCAGCGGCTCAGGAGCCAGGCCCAGCGCCTGCCTGTGCAGAGCATCCTCCTTGTCCAGGCAGCACGTATGGCCTCCTTCGCGTCGTGCTGGCACGTCAGTGCATGACATGATACCATTGTCAGCTGCCAGGGAGCAGATGAAGGGGCGTTCATCGTCCTCCTCTGGCTGGTAATATGGAGCTGGCAGGGTCATACCCGAGGAGCTGGGACAGAGGATAGTGGAAAGGGTGAGAAACTGCTTTAGTTGGTTATGATCACAGGTGAGTGATAGAATTTTTTTGAGACATTAAGATGGTAAGTTGCATTTGTGTTTCGGTGAAAGAGGGACAGATGTGGGAGAGAAACAGATGAGGAAGGGGAAAGCATGGGAGGAGTGGCTGCAGTGGTGGCTGAGGTTAATGCCTTTGGAAGGACTCAACCAGGCCTGCATGATGAATGCATCATTGAGGGCAAGGAAGTACATTTAGAAACGCAAACAGTCTGACATGCATATGGCATATTTTCAAACATACCATCATATAGACACATATAGACACATAAATACCCTTATATATAATGTATAGATTGTACACGCTTAGAAAAATGGAGGGCAGAGGGGTCATGTGGATCCACTCTCTCCGTTTCACACCCCCTCTGTCTCTTTCGCTGCAGCTTTCGCACTTCAGTCCTATCTTATCAGTGAGAGCACTCCATCTCTGTCTGAGAGAAGGAGAGATCCAGGAGCTGGAGACTACAGGCTAGACTAATAAATACATCAGTAAGGCGCTGTGATGTGCCTGTGAATGTGTGTGTGTGTGTGTCTGTGTGTGTGTGTGTGTGTGAGAGAGAAAGAGAGAGAGAGAGAGAGAGAGAGAGAGAGAGAGAGAGAGAGAGAGAGAGAAACCTAAACAAACACTGGCACCGCCTATAGTCACAGCAGAAAACCTAAGGTGTACTGACAGGTGTACCGAACACGGGTATGGCGGAGTGTTGGACAGGACACAGAAAGAGACAGTGAGCGACCTGAGGAGAGATCAAGCTGCACCCGAAACTTGTTCACCCCAACCGAGATGTTACCTTTTGTTAATCAATATGTTGAATAAAAGAAAACACAACTGCATCTCTGAGGAGACGACACAATCTTGCCCTCCTGTGACCTTCAAATTTATTAGCATTTTTCATCAGTTGGGGTCAGTTTAACCCCAGTAACTTATACCTCCAGAAAATTAAAAAAGTTACCTGACATAAACCCAAGTTTATGTCAGATAATTTACGTTTCTTGTTGACTACCTTTAAATAAAACACAATCCCCCAGCAGCAAGACGATGGCATACGTGTTGCCTTGAAGCATACCATAAATAGTAAGTTTGTTAAGCCTGGTCAGACTGCAAGTTTGTTCTAGTCTTCCCAACCTAAGGCAGTTCATATTAGCATTGGTGCCTCGTGGACCATTTCCCAATAGTCAAACCAGACAAGACCTAGCCCAACAAAATCAAACATGAAAAGCCTTCAGACCATTTACGCTACAGGCTAATCTGCACTACCATCACGTCCAAGAGGCCTCCCCAACCCCAGCCTGCCCTCACTCAAATGATTTAAATTCTGCCCTAGGCTTAAGTTTGAATCAATGAACCAGAAAATGTGACTTAATTTTCTGTTGTTCATTTGCAATTGGCCTTGCTATCTGATGGGGGGGTCATTGTTAATATCCTGATTCCTACCCTGTTCTACCCAGTATTCCCTCTGCTCAAGCCCTGCGATGGTGCTGCATTTTTGTTTTCTATAAAACTGAACTGGGATGGCCTGCTTTTGACAAAGCCTGGCACTAAGGCAGCTTTTATTACTAGTGAGAGTAATGCTCCATAAAGCCTCCATATCACTTCTCTCCTGTTCAGAGTGGCTTATTCTTGCAAGACAGATCGTGTGGATTGTTGAAATGCTAAAATGACATAATGTTGATTGGACACACTTCATTGGACAGGGAGGTGAAGGATGTTAAAGCAAAAAGTGGGGTCATTAGAATATACAAGTGTTAGTGGCAAGATGGCAAGAGCTGTCCATCACTACAGCTCATTTCCAGTCTTACATCTTCAAGGTTCAGTCTTTGTCCAAGAGAACAGCTAACAGCTGTGGAGTCAGGCATAAAACAACAAACAGGCATACACATGCAGTATACTATATTAGGTCCAGAGGCGCTGAGAGAGAAAATGTAGCCTGTAGTCCACTGCATTTTCCTGTAGTAAAAAAAACAAATGCCTATAATTAATTAAAACCTAACAAACATAAATGAACTAAAAACCTAACACTACTTACTACAAGCTAAAACACAGTCCAGACCAGCTTTCACCATCTAGAATCACAGTAAAACAAGTGAATGATCTGACCAACAGATAACATTTTGCTTTTCCCCAGTACATATTTTTTGGTTATAGTAAATAGATTTTAAGACTCACTACTAAACTGAATCACTGATTAAGTTGGATAAGTTTTTTTAGACCCAAGGGTTCAGTATGAGCAAACGCTAATAGACACTGATGGAATGCAATCATATATTTAAACCACAAGGCACGGCTTCATCAACAATCAAACTACAAACTGTAGGTTGTGTTTGAGGCTGCAGAATTACACAAGATATCTGAATACAATTCAATTTGATTCTATTCAGTTCAGCGCATCTCAGCAAACTGCAATCATCCTTGGTTGGCAATAGTCTGAACTGCCATCAAACAAACATAAAGAAGTAAACACACACAGTGCACACTGAGCATTTGTTTTTCCATTTGCACTTCAAATCGTCTTGAAAATGAGAAACAAAACATGTGAATCCAGAGAGTGTGTTTGCTGCTGAATATATTTTGTGCGGATGTATGCATTTACAGTATGTAGTTATGTATGTATGTGGGGTTGGGTGAGTGGGTATGGAGAAGGGATTTCTTTTTTTAACTCAGTGCTTAGGTACACTCTGCCTCAATATTTAGACCAGCAGCCCACCACAGGACTGTGACTGCATACTCTTTATATCCAAAATACAGCAGCTGCTCCACCAGTATTACCAAGGGAACTGGAAAGACTGAGTGTGCAGCAGTGCAAGCCAGTGCTGTATTGTATAAAAGCTTTATACAATAGATATACAATAGCTCATTGTCACGCTGACTGTCAGTGTTTCATACTGTTCTAAAAAAATATGTCCATAAAATATATGTCTTTAAATGGAAACAAAAATGCACATTGTAAAGTCAATACAAAAAAAAAAAAAAAAAAAAAACCCTTAGCCATTTGTATCAGAGTTAGAGAATTACACTGATGACATTACACTGTAATGCTGTTTAACAAGCTTACAACAGGTGAGGCTGCTCTCTCTTTATGTGTACTGTACATGAAGAGCTACTCTGGGCTGCCCGGCACAGCAACAGCTCTGTAACTCATAGTTAATGATGCAGGCAAAAGCAAAAACATATATTCTATGAAATGGTAGCAATAAAAAGGCTGGCTAATTACCAAGTTCATCACCGGAGATGAGTGCGTTTCAGCACCAGACAACAGATTGTTTAATCATGTATGCTAAGTCATGTGGAAAGGGTGTGTGTGTGTGTGTGTGTGTGTGTGTGTCTGTGTCTGTATCTGTATCTGTGTGTCTGTGTACTGCCCTAGAGTGAAGACATCATAAAAACAGATTACAATCCCATGCATGTATGCACAGGCGTGCGCGCGCGCGCACACACACACACAAACACACACATACCTGTAAGTGCCCCTCCTGAGTAAGTGCATGGTGGTTTTAGCTGATTCTTGATCAACCTAACACACACACACACCTCTAACATCTGAATCTAACTGATTGCCACCATCTGAAGCACCTCATCATCACTTAAGATGTTTCCCATAATTCTCTGTTTAAGTGGAAGCATGCCAAAGAGTCTGTCTTTCACTACCTCTCCACTTGGGGAAATAATGTTAATCTATCTTCATGGATTTATTTGAAGGCATATAAAGTTACGAGCTGTTAGAGAAACACATTTGATTAGTGGGACTATTACCATCACTTCCATTAGAATTACCAATAAACCCAAGTGGAGGAAAAACACAGACGTAAAAGTAAACTACTGTCACTTTTTCACCTGGGACTCCGTGTACCTGCTACAAAGCTGGAATGAATAAGGACTAATTAATGCATCAGCCAGAGATATGGAGTGCAGAAAATGAACGCAAAAAGAGTGAAACAGATAGAACATTTGTAATGCAAAGGTAATAGAAAAGAAAATAATGAAATATGAATGAAGAAATTATGTCAAAAAAGACAAAAAGAAATTGCGGGATTAGTGAGCAATGAAGAATGCAAAGCAATTTAAAGGCCTTGGAAAATCGAAAAAGTACACTGAATCCTAAAGTCGGTCACTGAGGCCAAATAGAAGTGAGAGTGTTCGTGTGTGTGTGTGTGTGTGTGTGTGTGTGTGTGTGTGTGTGTGTGTGTGTGTGCGCGGTGGAACATGGCTATGAATGAGGGCAGGGTGTAGATGTTCATACCAAGGTCTAGGCCTGGGGAAGACAAAATACACCATCTCCAACAGCAGGCCCATTACTGAACCCACACACACACACACACACACACACACACACACACACACACACACACATTCTCAGGGTCACACACCCTATTCACTCAAGTGGCTCTGATGCTCTGTCTGTGACTTAAGCCCTCCTTTTCTTTCTCTCTCTCTTGCTCTTGATCTCTCTGTGCCTTTCATAACACTCTTCTTCAGGGTTCTCTTGTTTTTTTCTGTCTGTTTTTCTTGGTCTTCACTCCCCGCTTTCTTTCTCCCCCTTGTTTGCTGGAGGAGAAGCTGATCAGGAGAGGTCAGCTGACTGCAAACTGTCTATTGAGGACCTCTCCTCTTATCTCCTCTCCTCTCCTCTCCTCCAATCAATAAGGGCATAGATTCTGCTGACACATAACAAAAGAATTTGTCCTTTGTCCTTGACTGCAGACCACACACATGCATTCAACAGACAGGTGACACACACACACATGCAAAATGCCAGGATCGATATTAACAGCAGCCATATCGGGCTATGCTGCCTCCCACAGAGCAGAGTGCAGGAAGCTTAGAAGTCGCACATTGATTTGATGGCTCCAACAAAGTATGCACGTATGCACTGAGATGCATTGAGTCGGCATTGACTTACAGTACAGTTGGCTTTTTGCAAGCTAATGCAGGACACAATGCAACGTCAGTGGAGATGTAAATAAAAGGAGACTCTGCTGTTGATGGCACTGTCATTGATTGTCATTGGTTACTAATGGTGCCAAATAGAGAGGAATATAGATAGTGTAATATGTAAAGAGGAAGAGAGACAGGAAGGAAGAGTCAGAACCCCTGTCAGAGTAGTGGAGCATGAATGAAGACTATTGCCCCCTTGCTGGTGCCTTGGCATGGCACAGCATGGCATAGTGCAGCCTAGCATCACATGGAGCATACACCTGCCAGTGGAGAGTGAGACAAAGCGAGACTGGAAGATGGGAGAATCAGTGCAACAACGGTTGCCAGTAATGGTATTGAGTGACATTGTGGCACATGGGAAGGGAAGGTTGGTGAGAAAAAAGTGACAGGGAGAGGAAATAAGGAAAGCATATAATTAGGAGTCAATAATTAAAAAAAAAAAGTTGTAAAGTAGATAGGAAGATTAGGGAGAAAAACTAGAAATTAGAGGGCAGCGATGCTTGCAGGTTATTTATCAGAAAAGACAAGGTGGCACTGAGAAGCTGCCAATTCAAAATCCCTTGCATTTAGTTCGGTATAATAAACACAACAACATTTCTAGGCAGTTACTGAATTCAGCTATGATCGGCAGAGGCACTAATAGGTCACCTGCTAATTTGCAACCCCTCTGGATGTGATAACGCAGGACATGCTCTCTGTTTTAGGAGGACAGTCTTTGCCTCAGTGTAATTTTATCCTGTGTAATGTAATAATTACCAAAAAATATTTTTGGGATTGTGGATTGGACTCTGGTCCATGTTCACAGTGTAGTTGTGATGAGAGACTGCCAGGTGTAATGTAGCAGCAGTCCCATCCCTGATAATAAATAAATAAATAAATAAATCCTGTTTATAGAGGCTTGCTTTGTGTAAAAGTGTTTTAAGTGGGGAGGTGGATGAAGCATCCAACCACTCCACTGGTATAGGTCTGAGTGCATTAGTATAATGAGATATATTAATGCTTTTATATACAGTAGGAATGTACTTATGTTTTCCATCTTGCAAGGATAATGAAGAGTTAACGGAAATGCGAAGAGTCAGAGACTGGCAGAGGGAAGACGCTGGTGAGCTAAACGGAGAGTTGATGGAAAGTTAGAAAAAGGAGGAGGAGGAAAAGAGAGAGGCAGAGATCAAAGGAATGGTAAAGAGTGGTGTAAAATGCCGAAACGAACGCAGCACTTGACTGCGACACTTAGCCTCTCTAGCTTAACCTCTCAGAGAGCCAGCGCTAGCCCCTTCACTTAGCATAATAGTCTTCAAGTGCCAGCTCACCAGGCCTTTTTCTAATTAGGCTCAAGCACCCTGACTAACCTGTGAAAAATGCTAATACAATGCTTCAGCAAAAATGATCCGCTAACCAGAAACTCTGAAATGAAAATGAGATGACTGCTATCAGGACATAAAAATCTACCCGGCTCCCGCAGACAATTAAAATTCTTTAAACCGTGTGTGGGAGGTCAGTGAATGGAATAATGATGTTTTAAAAAGCTGAAGTAAGACAATATTGTGATACTCTATTGATCCCTGAAGCAATGCCTTTTTGCTTTACTCCATTCAGGGCGATCACAGTGTAGGTTGGGCTTTCTAAATCACCACACCACTCAGCCCAGTGAGGTGTGATGGGGGAAAACATTGGCAAACGTAGCCTTGTTGACTTATTACTGTAGAGCTTGTCACAGTAAATGTTGTCTCGCAACTATGAGCCGAGGACAAAACAGACAGGACAGAGCTGGCTGGCGGACACGTGTCCTCTTTCATCTGGCTATTAGATCTGTCATTAGTGCTTGCTGATGTCAGCGTACCCTGAGAGCATGCACTGAGGTATACACACATGCATGCACACACACACTCACTCACTCACTCACTCACAAGTCCTATTTACATATAAGGAGCATTATCTTTTGAGCTGATGTCAGCATAAAAAGGACACTGGTATGATGTCATTAACTCCAGCACACCTGAATACCTACCACAATACTGTTAAATGTCATGAACACACACACAGACACACATACACATATAGACGCACATTTAGACACGCATGCGCGCACACACTCACACACACACACACACACACACACACACACACACACACACAGACACCCATGCACATATTCATAGCTTCACATGCTATGTGAGTCCATGAATACGTAGGAAGAAGTGTAGTTAATGTTGACGTGTGACTTTAAAGAGAAACACAGGAACAGATAGGACAACAAAGACACTAACACGAGGACACAGACTAATGTTTCACAAGGCGTTTAGTAACACGTTGCTTTCTGAGCTTAACACTTTTGTTGGATGGCGAAATAAGGTTTCACTACTCTATCTCGCGGTGAAGAAGCGAAGAATCTTATTCAAAGGTAGAGTGGTGTGACTTATTTTGTGCTGGTGGTTGTGGCCACCACATCCTCTCTCTCTTTATATGTTATATGCATAAATATTAAATTTTACACTTAAAAAGGCTGTGCATAGTGACATAAGTGGTGTAAATTCTTTCTTTAGGCTTTAACAATATTGCGATATTTTAAAAGCGCATTACACTAATAATGTCAAAGTTGCTCACGGTACAGGCTGAGTCGATGAGACAAAGAAAATCTTCACTACTGATGCCCTCTGGTTACATTCTGAGTGGCTGAAGCTGTTGCTGACCAGAAAACAAAGTCCATGTTAGGTCATAAGAAAAAAGGTGGCAAGTATGTTTGATTAAAAATCTTTCAAAATATCTCTCACATGCTACTATTACAATGTAACGTAACTTTGGTATCTTTAGAGTTTGTGGGGGATAAGCAAAATGCACAGTGACTTTCCCAGGCATACCAACATGTTCTGAGTTCAACAAGCAAGAAAAACACATAACATGTGATGATTTTCAATGATTGATACCAGATGTTTTAGAGAATTAAGCATTTAACACACTTCAAATAGCAAAATCCTATCACACACACACACACACACACACACACACACACACACACACACACACGCCACCGTGTACCGTATTCTACTCACAGGGTGAAGTTCTCCTCAAGGTAGCAGCGGTTCCTCAGCAGCCCCGCCCACAGCTGCACCCCGATGATGCCGAAGATGAAGAAGACGAAAAAGCAGAGCAGCAGCACGTTGCCAAGCATGGGCAGAGTGTCCAGCAGCAGGTTCACCAGGATACGCATACCTGGAAGCACATGTGTAGTAATGTGTTTTTACTAAATCAATCAATCAGTTCTTCTTCTTCTTCTTACATGTAATTATATTATCATTATTAGGGCCCGAGCACTGGAACAGTGCGAAGCCCTATTGTTTTTGCTTCGTTTCTTTCTTCTTCTTCTTCTTCTTATTATTATTACGTCCAAGTAAACCTTAATTTGACCCCCTAAACATGCTCAAAAACTCACCAAATTCGGCACGTACATCAGGTCTGGCGAAAAATTTGATAAAATGGACAAACGGACCCCCTAAGTGCAAAAATGGGCTCGGTAGCGCCACCTAGGGACACAAAGGCAGCTGGTGCGGCCCACAGGAATGTGATAGAAACACCAAACTAATGCCGAAATGTAGGTCTCATCAAGCCCTACAAATGACGCGCTGACACCCCCCACCTAAAACCAACAGGAAGTCTGCAATTTGCGTTTGAAAGTCACGTTCTCGCCCAAAATTTCGCTTTGAACGAAATCTATCTCCTCCCAGGCTGTAAATGTCAGCGGCTTGAAAATTTAACAGATGACAGAGGACACAGTGCTGAACAAAAGTTGCTAAAGATTCCGTCATTACTTGATTCGTTTGGATTTTATAAGACCTCAAAGTCGGAGTGGCCAAAACCAACACCTCGTTTTTTTCCATGGAGTTTGGTGTGAACAGGCTGACACTTGGCACTAATTAAGCCCCTGGAGTCTAAAGTAAAAGTCTGACTGCTTTGAAAACTATGCAGATGGAAAGAGGACAAAAATTCCTACAAAAATATGTCGTTTTGATGTGGATTGGACCAAGTTTGTGGGAGCTGTGAAGAGTTTTCAAACATTTTTGACTCTGGTGTGCTCTGCTCTGCACTCTGCCTGGACATGTGACTCACTCTAGCTGCCTCAGGAATGCGCAATACACACCCATTGTAAGAGCTCAGAGGGAGCAGAAAACACTCTCAAACTTAAACTGCCATAGCTTAAAAATGGTAAAAGATAGCAAAATCATGTAAATGGGAGATTTATAGATCCGAGTCTCGTGACTCGTTTAAGCTTTGAATCAAGTCTGTAACTCAAACGGTGACCGAGCTGTGACACCTCAAACGGGTGGGTTTTCTGGATTTCTCCATTGGATTGAATGAGGATTTCTCTGTCTGCCTGCATTTTGGTGTGATCATGCCACAGCTGCCAGTACTCAAGTCAGTCACACACTAGGACATGCTAAGGGCGCCATCTGCTGGAGGGGCGCTGCTAGTGGCCAGAGGGGCACCAGCAGCGAATGTACTACCAGTGGGTTTTTGTTGGCGTCGTGTGTGTGTGTGTGTGTGTGTGTGTGCACGTGCGTATGTGTGTGTGTTTGTGTGAGTGAGTGAGTGAGTGAGTGAGTGTATGTGCCTGCATTTTGGTGTGATCATGCAGCAGCTGCCAGTAGTCCTGTCGGTCACACACTAGGACTTCCGCGGCCTTTCAAAATAAAAGCCCAAAACTCTTTCACAATAAAAGCACCGAAAAATACCCTTAAAGCTGGAACACACGGACGAATTGTCTGCGCTTCGACACGCGCGCCGTCCCCGACGTGCACGGGGGGGCGAGGGCCCGTCCAACGCTGCTTGCAGCTTTAATTATTGTTGCTGTTGTTAGCAGTAGTAGTAGTAACTATCTAATTAATTTCTAATGAATAATATTAATAATATTAGTAATATTAGTAATACGAGTAGTAGAGTTGTTTTTTGTTTTTTTTTTTCTAAAAAAACATAGTAAACAAAACATGCATAAACAGTAGATATGGTTAATTAACTATCAGGAATAGTGTCAACTATCATCTCTAGTCTTGGCTTCACTCCCGCCCCTACCTTTCCCAAGGGCATGGGGATGGCGCCTGCCTTGCTGCAGGGTCCCTCTATCTGTTTACTACCCCCGCACCACACCCATCCCACTCCTGCTCCCACTGCCAACCTCACCCCATCCTTCCTACTCGCTTCCCCAACCTCTGCCACACCCCTCTTCCTCTGGTTGTACCTTCCACCACACACACATTCACATATCACACCTGCATCTTTATGCTCAATGACCCCTCTCATTTGAACTTTGAATTTGACCCCCCCAAGACACACCAGCTGTACCTGCCTTGTTTTTGCTTTTTTTTTTTTTTTTTTTTTTTTTTTTTTATATTTTGCCTCCCAGCTTCAGGTTTTGTATTGTTTTACACTTGTATTGTTGTCACTTTATTGCAGAATAAAGTGACAACAATACAAATGTTAAAAAAAAAAAAAAAAACAGTTAAAAATAATCAGTACAAACAACAAGCATATCTTCAAACTGCAAAATAAAATCATATGAAACAGAATGCAACTGTATGAACACATATATCAAACTGTATAAATACAAATTTAAAAAGTGAGTTTAGGGGCCCTGACAAGCTCAAACACCTGAGGGGCACTCAGGCCGACCCTGAAACACAGCCTGGGGACCTCTGGCTGTGCTCACCCTCACATGGGGCCAGGGACTTCTGTTCTGTTGCCAGGGGGGCAAACCACAAAGTGCTTTCAAAGTGTTCAGCAAGATCTTAAAATGACTGCCAGTAAAGGCATGCAAATCTCGGCGAGACATGATCTCATCGACTAGTGACAGTTTAAAGGTTTGCTGCAAATTCTGGACGAGCTGCAGATGCGAAGGAGACTTATGACTGTGACATGAATACAGATATTTCAAGTCATAATGCCTCATGCTTGGTATGGTGATGATTTTATGATGATAAATTTGACACTTATTACGCATAAGTAGGTACATGTAAGAATTACGGCAAACTGGCTTAAAATGCACAATGGAAATAAATGTGGAAGAGTGTAAAATACACAGAGGAATAGGTAACACTTCACATTGACAATCTCACCCACACACACACACACACACACACACACCTACACCCACACACACGCACGCAAACAAACAAACTCCAGCCCACCTCCTGAACAAAAAAGTGCAGTCAGGCCACAGGGGTCCCACTCATGATTAGATGAAACATAATTGCAGAAATACGTCCCCTGTCAAATAATGATGACCTCATCCCCCGTGGCTGTGCCGTCCCATGGTGATGACATATTGAGATGTGATTAGTGGAACATAATGACAGCTGATTGAGCTAAAGAGAGAGAGGTGAGACCCACTGATGAGATCACTGCAACCCTGCACTGACACCTGGGAGATGAGTGTGTGTGTGTGTGTGTTTGTATGACTATGTGTGTGTGTGTGTGTGTGTGTGTGTGATTGTGTAAGTGAGTGCATGTTTACTAATCAGATGTTTAGTGTGTGGACGTGTGTGTGCTTGTGCCTCACTGGGATTCATGAATAGAGACACAACAGTAGGTTAATGCGTCATAAACACAACTGTGCCTCCAAACTGCTTAGAGACTGAATGACAGGAGAGAAGCTGAGAGCCAGAGAGTGAGAGAGAGAGAGAGAGAGAGAGAGAGAGAGAGAGAGAGAGAGAGAGAGAGAGAGAGAGAAGAGACACAATAAACACACATGCACATATAAGCTGCCACAGTAAAACGTATTAAAGCCCTTCAGAGGAGATCTTCTGTATCCTAAGTGCTAATCAACACTGTCATCCCCATGCTTTTTATTTTACTGCATTTAGATTAGCTATTATGTGTCCACTTAGACTATGTGCTCACCTTTAGAGGTTCATTTATCAATTCTACATA
Organism: Myripristis murdjan; assembly: GCF_902150065.1. NCBI lineage: Eukaryota > Metazoa > Chordata > Actinopteri > Holocentriformes > Holocentridae > Myripristis > Myripristis murdjan. Next base: position 14,567,312 of record NC_043987.1, on the reverse strand, counting down.
AGAGAGAGTGTGTGTGTGTGTGTGTCCCTGTCTGTATTTGCATCATTCTGTAGATTTGGTTAATAAAATGGTAGGTGGTAATATTTTAGAATGTAGTCATCATGATGTCATGTTTGCTCCATGTTTGGATATTGGAAAGCTATTACAAAACTATTGCTAGATGTTTATTTATTTGATCACACGGTTGTGTTGTTTACTGAAATCTGATTGTTCCATGAAGGCATAGTAACATAGCAGCACAGACTCTAATACAGAATTGTGGAGTAGCCAATTATATAGCAATAAAATGTGAAATATTAAACACGTCTGGGTATGGACACAATTGGAAATCTATGGATTGGATTTGTTTTGAATTGCCTTGCATACTATAAAATCATTTCAGATATATTATTTTGTGTGTCCAAGTCCACTTTTGCTATTTTTACTGCGGAATAAATGGCCGTTGCGTGAGGTGCAAAAAGGTTGTACTTTGGGCGTAACATTCAATAAACCAATCAGTGTGCAATCTCCCATTCCCTTTAAAAGCCAGGTGCGCTTGCACCTTGGAGGATTGCTTTTATAATGGTGGATTTTCCTTTGTAGAGGAAATAGATCTGCTTGTGTGCGAACAGAAAGTGCATCTACGGCAATAGCAGGATTCTACCAAAGCTCCCTGAGTTGCAGCAGGCATCCCTGTGTGTGTAACAAGGAGAGTGTGCGTGCATTGCAGGCGTGCATTACTAGATAATGTGACCTTAGAATAATAGTGAAAATTGTGGCATTAACTTCAGACCTGGTTTTTGGTTAATTTGGCAATCGCTTTCAACTGCCTCATGATAACAATGCACCAGCAATACATCTGATCACATCTCATTTTAAGACCAATACGCACATGAAACCCTAGATGGGCGCAAGTGCATTTGCTATTTACACAATGTGGCTGCTGGACAGGACAATGACAGTTTTGTCAGCTGGAAACTAGTAAAGATACTTTTGTTGCATTTGGCACCGCTTTGCACCGGGTATAAGATACAGTATGTTGAGTCAACGTGCCTTGTGTTATTTTGATACTTGTTGCTATTGGCATATCCAAAAAAGGTGTTAATAACAACAACAAGCCAGTTTGATAATCATGTCATGTTGGATTGAAAAGCAAGACAGCCATGATGCATTGAAAATGACCCATTAATTTCCGCAGTGTACCAGAAAAGACTTTTTTCTTGAGGTCAGAGTGCACCTGCCTTCTTTCTGCAGCTAATTTGTCTCATCAACTGCTATAGATGGAGAGCAGTTATGTTGCTGATGTGTATGTGTCTCTGGTGGTGGCTGCAGGCTAGTCTAAATGTGTTTGTTCCCCAGGGTCCTCGTCATTAGGCCACTGTTCCATTAGGCCTAATTGGGTGAAGAGAGGGAAAGATGGATGGAGGGAGACAGGGAGAAAGAAGATGAGACAAGGCCTGAGGGTTAGCAGAAAAATAGCAAGAAGAGGAGCCAAAGAAAGAAAGAAAGAAAGAAGGAAAAACAAGAAAGAGAAAGTTGCAAACAAACATGAAGAGAATGGAAATGATAAAAGCAAACCAGAGAGACAGAGAAAAATAGTATGGTATCACTAAGAAATCAATCTTTTGTTGCTTCTCTCTCTTTCTCTTTCTCTCTCTCTCTCTCTCTCTCTCTCTCTCTCTCTCTCTCCCTCCCTCTCTCCCTCCCTCTGTCTCTCTCTTCCCTCCTGGTGGTTGCACCAGTATGCCAGCTCCTGCTGTTCCCAGATAAAGATGGATGCCTCCTCTCGCGACACAATGGAAACACATTTACAGCTACCTGCCTGCTCTATTCACCAAAGAGGAAAGGAGGGACTTCTCTTCTCTTCTCTTCTCTTCCCTTCTCTTCTCTTCTCTTCACTTCCCTTCTCTTCACTTCCCTTCTCTTCTCTTCTCTTCTCTTCTCTTCACTTCTCTTCTTCATTTTGCTTTCCCTATTTCTTATTTTGCTACCACTCCTCTTCTAGCTTTTGCTTGCTCTGTCTCACACCAATTTCATCAAAACCAAAATTCAACACAGGTACACACACACACACACACACACACACACACACACACACACACACACACACAGACACACACTCAGCACTAGACTATTACCTGCCATTTTTTCAGAGGGCTACAAATTGAAGTGTGTGGGGGGTCAGGCTGTGCTCATGCTCCCTGTGTATTGGTGGACAAAGTACGGATCCAATGAAACAAGGAACAAATAGCTTTATCCCTCGGCTTCCTCACCGATAATGGGGTCACGGACAGGGAAGAGGATAGGCTGCCACACACTCATTACTTAGTGCTTACAGATAACAGCACACAGTGCACACACGACTAACAGACACACACACTTGAAATAAGAAAATGAGTAGGGGTAGTCTCTTGATTTGCATTAAAAAGGCAAATCAAGAGACTACTCCTATGCATGCACAGATTCCCACACACTTAGACACACACACCTACACACATATACTGTATGTATTACTGTCTGTATTAGTGAAAGGCTCATCTACTCCCCTTACAGTGCAACAATGCATCTGTTAACAACACACGTGTCTGGAGACTCATGCAAAGATGACTAACAATCTCCACAAAAGCAGATTTTGTCGTACAAGCTGTACACTTGTCGCAAAAACATGAACCCATCTATTCACTCTACCGCACATAATGTCTCCCAATCAAACCACTTAGCGCATAATTCAATTAACATCCATATTTTATGAGCGCTGCTGGTGCCAGTGCTGTCTTAAATATTGATAGGGGTATGTTACTCCTCAGTGGTCACAAACAAATGGGTGAATGGGCAAATTATAGTTTGGAATATGTGAAGGAAGGCAGAATCGGTGCAGGCACTGGAGAAAAGTTGTTTTCTTGGGGGGTAATTATATTGAAATAGGGAGAATTTTGCTGTGCATAGTGGGATAGTTCAATGGTCAGAGAAATTCTCAAACAACATGCTCTAGGTGGCAAGAAAAGCTATAATTTTAGATGGCTGTGTGTGTCTGAGAGGTGTGTGTGTATTTGTAAGAGAAAGGAGTTGTTGGAAAGAGACAGATAATGCTGTCTGTGCATAAACAAAATGAGAGAGAATGTATCAGAGGGAGAAACAAAAATGTGTTATTTTAGTATGCTGGCTTGTTGAGATAATGAGAAAATAGGGAAGGCAGGCTTGGTGCAAAAATGTTAACAGTTCCCACCAGCAACAGACAGTTCCTATTTGGGCCAGTGTAGTGGCCAGAGGTCACCTGTCTCACACCATAAACTCTACTCATCTTTTCCATCTGCACACAGCTGGAGTGTTTTTAACCAATTTTTAGCTTTATGTTCCTATTAGTACCACTAGCTAGCTCTGAAACAGACTGCATTAAAAGGCCAGCCCTGTCCTAAAGCCGAGGTGTTCATTGGTACACATTTATCTATGAGGTCAATTTGTGTCTGATTCCCCATATTACTGTATTCTTATATGGAAAAACCTGAAAATCACTGTCTAGTTCTTTCTTATCAGCCCCTAAGGTCCAAACTGAATTAGGCAAAAGGGCTTTGGTGTACTCTGTTTCCTCTGCTTTGGACTCATTTCATGATTATTTAAAAGTTAAAGGTCTCACTTGGTGAATTTAAAGTGATATAGAAGGATCTTGAGGCAAACTCGGGCTCTGCCTCTAATCCCGCTTGTCTCATACTGGACTTGCATCTTTTGTCAACCAAGAAAATGAAGTTAGAAGTAGGTGCTTACCCTTTGAGCGAATATAATTGCATTTTTTCTGTAAATTACTGCAGGTTGTTTGTCCACACTTTTCATATTTTTCATTAGTGCTACTTTCTTAGCCAAAGCCCCTCTGAAATCAAGATTTTCATTTCAAAGGGACCGCCTGGTTAATGAAAGTTTTGTAATCTGGCACTGGGGCATGAATCTCTTTGTGGTATGATAACTGAAGCAAGATGAGTTTGATGAGAAAACAATACAACAAAGCACATCACACCTAATGTGTCTGAATCTGAATTATCATCCCAAAGTTAGCATTTGCTTCTAATTGCTTGGCTAGCCACTGAAGTGCTGGAAGTGTGCGGGAAGACTAGTCTGAGCATAGCTTGATTAGGGTAATTGCTCCTTACAATGATTAACAGCTGCCTGTTAGGGCAGCAGGACAAAGAAATCAATAGGTGTTAAAAAGTTTGGCCAAGAGCTGAGTTTTAAATTAAAGGGACGGGGTTATGGTCATGTACAGATCAGTGAAGCAGCATTAACAAATGGTTTGTAAATCGGATAAAGTGGTGACTCAGGGCCTGAGCAGGGCATGTGATTAAGCACAAGACAAAATAAGATGAATGTTTAATGATCCCCATAGGGAATAGTGGCAGATGGATGCACAGAAAGGCAGAGATGTAATACATTTGTACTCTATGAATGCACAGCGCTAACAGAAACACCTTAAGACCTACACAGACACACACACACACAGAGAGAGAGAGAGAGAGAGAGAGAGAGAGAGAGAACTCCAAACACACAAATATATAAGTAATAATGCACTGATGTACAAAACTGCACTTACACACACACACACACACACACACACACACACACAAAGCAAAATAGGATGCACTCACTGGGCACTCTGTTAATGGCTTTGAGGGGCCTAAGGACTCGCACTGTCCTGATAGCTGACAGGTTGATGTTCTGGAGGTCCAATGAGTACTCCACCATCCTGAAGACACAGAGAGAGAGAGAGACAGAGAGAGAACGCATGAAGAACACAAAATAAAACAAAAAAGTTTGTCTTTTGTTTTTTGGATTTGGGCTAATTAATGGCATATCATTTGGATATGTTGTTCATTTAATATGTTGCAGAAAAAAAATCCTTTCCATCACCATACATCTAGAAAACCACCAGTCACCCACAAACACAACCTGCCTATGTGCTTTATATCTGCCATTAATGGGTGATGGGCTTTGCCACAGACGATTGGTACGAGTCAACCATGCATCCATAATCGCAGCACATTAAAATCTAATATGGAAAGATGGATTAACATGAACAAGAGATTCCTGGTGTTGTTTCAACATAATCAGCTTATCTTTCAGCAGGTCTCACCTGTACCCTCCCAGAGTTGTGCTGTGTGGACTTGAAGAATAAGGGGAAATGGATCGTGCACAGCGGTACAGCAGCACAGAGAAAGTGTGTGTGTGTGGGGGGGGGGCACAAAGAGACAAAATAATAAAGCATCAAAAGGGAAGAATACCATAAAAGAGAGGTGAGAAAAGAAAAGAGGGCTTGAAAGAGAGATTCATTCTATTCTAAGTATTGCCTGCAGGATGTTGTGGCTCAGTCAGAGCCTGGCATCTGTTAGCAAGTCATTTCCACAGCATGGCTAAGCTGTTTGTGCCCCCAAACCCAAAGCACTTTCACAGGAGAATGGCCACGGTTAGCCATAACTGTGTGTATGTGTGTGTGTATGTGTATGTGCGTGTGAGAGAGAGAGTGTGTGAGTGAATGTGCCTGTGTTAAAGCCCAGTGTGAACGTTTATATGTGCCATGTTTATGTGTGCCTCTGTTCATGAACACAGACATAGTTCAAGCAAGCGGATGGGTTTTCATATCTATAATAACTGATGACATTGAAAAAAAGTGTCAAAGCATGCATGTGTATGTGTGCGCATGTGTAGTGTATTTTGTGCATGTGAGTAAAGTGTGTTGGTGTGAGTGTGTGGCTCTCGCACAAAATAGATGTGCCTGGGGCTACAACAGTGTTGGGACAGCAGGATACCAACAGCAGCAGCAGCACCAGCTAATACCACCCACATCACATCCAGCAGCTTTTTTCAATGCAAGCAAGGTTTACTGTCAAGCACACAGATAGACTTCTGAACCATGCCGGTCGTAAAAATGTGATACTTTATTGATGCCAAAATCTCGCTTCGCTTGCCCCCCTCCAGAGCACAGGCCTGGCCACTGAACAGCTGCCTTGCTCATGGACACTTCAGCTGGATGACTGATGGCTGTTGTCACAAGGGCTCGGACCCAAACTCTCCATCTGACAGGCAGTTCCACGAACCTGCTGCCCACAGCCGTCAAGAGCCTGACAGTCCAGTGAAGATGTGTAAATGCATGTAAATCTATGTGCAGTGGCCAGCTCCCACAGTCAGCCATGCCTCCCTCTGACAGGACGGAGTAGGTGGCATGTAGAAGAGAGACAGGTTTCATTCATACAAGTCAGATTACTAATGTGTATGTCTTGTGTCAAGATTATGCCAATTTGTCAATTACATAAAAGGGGCAGCAGCAATGGGCGTTCACATAAATATTTAACAGGTGATTGGATCAGTCATCTGTCTATCATTAGCTAACTCAAATGAACCATATTAATGCTGTAGCATGAGAGTGAACAAACAGCAGCAACTGTAATGGTGAACGTCAGCAAGGATATTGGTGAGCATATTGCTCGCTTGTTAGGATATTGGTGCACGAGTCTTGCTGGAAATTGACATTGATGACCTGTTGTTTCTGTCCTCTGGTTCAGTTCACTGCAGCTTCTCTGTGTCATCATCGGCTAATCCAAGTCTGTAGTTCCTTACAGGACGCTGATTGGTCCAGGTTAGAATTTTACTTCTGCTGTTTAATAAGTTAAATGGAAATGCTTGGCAGGAGGCACTAAAGAGAGTAACATTTGTGTGTCTGCTATTACATCAGCATAAATAGAAATGTATTTATTTATTACATTATTATTACAAATGTATGTATCCACAAGACTGTGAATGTTTCAGTTTGTACATTTTTTTTCCATTGTAGCAATAACTATTTGAGGCAGCTGTTAGATGAAGCTTACAAACCGATCATTTTACCCCTAGTCACTACAGCTTATTAATCATTCATTAATGTACTGTAACTGTACTAATTATTAATGGTCCTTGCCGAACAGGGCATGCAAATCTATTGAATTTCTATTGTTCATGTCTACTATTACTGTTCTCCATAAAACCATTAATCATTAATTAATCATTAACCATTAATTTTTCAGGTCTTAAAGCTCATAAGTGAGAATTCCTGCACATTGTCTTTAGACTTTATTAAATATACAATGTTTCTGTCTGAGACGTTCATCAGGTAAAACCAAAATGTTGTATAATTGATAAACTTTATTGAAAGTATAAGGACAGTGTGCAGAAGTCTCCCTTCTCTTCCCTATATGAACATTTCCTCCTATGCACCTGTCTACAAGAAACTGAAGGTGTGCATGGGCCTTTACAGTCTAGATTAAAGCTCTTAAGTCCCACATTAGAAAGACTGCATTTCTGTGACAGTGTATACAGACACGTGTTCAGGCACGTCCCAAACCAATTTTCTCTTCCCAGTGGAGTCTGAGGTGTAGAAATGCCAAGCTGCAGCCTGATGAAAATGTCACAGTATAGAGAGGAGGGAAACAGTTGTTTTGGGGCCAGGCCTTTTCAGTTGAAGCTGCTGGTGGTATTAAAACCAGACTAAAACATTACAGTAGCAGTGTTAGCTCTAATGACTAGATGTGGGCTGCTGAAACGGAGCTGAACAGAACAGAGGGCTAAAGAGGCAGAGGGGAGTTTTAAAACAATCGAAACGTCTATTAGTGAGCGTGTGCACACAAACACTGGGGGATTGTTTTTATGGTGTAAGAGCAGGACAAGTACAGGATGACTGTGACAAACAGATGACACCCGCTCTGCTTTCAAAAGTAGGCAGTAGTGAATCATCCCTACAGTACATTCATATGTTTTTACAGTGAAATGCACAGGGCATCTTAGAGCCAGCAAGTTGCATTTAAAGGACAGAGAGGGCAGCAAGCACCAGAGAAAACAGTGGAAGAAAAGGACAGAATACCAGAGGTGTGGGTGCCTGTGTCAGCCATTGAGTCGGTTGTGTGTGTGAATGTGTGTGTGCTCGGGAGAGAAGTGCCTTTTCTCGTTCACATCAATCAGGCCACTATGTTTGGGAGGGTAATTATCGGGCTGCCGCAAGCCTCCTCTCTCTGATTGTTCTCTCTGTTTCACAATCTTTTTTTTTTTCCCCTTTTTTTACTCACAGCCCTTCATCTTATTCATGCTTTTACAGTATGTTTCTGGGGTGTGTGTGTGTGTCTATGTAAGTGTGCATGTGTATGGTTATGTGGATATGAGATATAGCGTTCCAGAGCCAAACCAGGGTAGATATAGTGAGTTCAGAGGCCCCTCAAGCAGAGGAGACGAAGAAAAGGAAAGAACTGCTGGTATGGTGGAAATTATGCTTCATTTGCCTATAGGCTACACTATATGAGTGGGTCTTGAATCTAGAGTAACAGCAAATGACAAAATCAGATTTTGTGACCGCTGTTGATGAGCCATTGCCTCATAGTTTGTCAATTTTCCCAATTCACTCAGGACAATTGGAATGCTGTCAATTCCACATGATGCCCTCATCAAAATCTCATCAATGTGCACTGGTAAAAAACTTAGTGTAAGAATATGATGTAAAATCTAATCTGAATGACTATTACAGCGAGGTATCTGTAAAGTACACACTGAAACACAGTTTAGGCCATTGATGTTTAGGTTTTTCAAAACATAGACAATTATTCTAAAACATTCATGCCTTATGCCTTGGCTACATTGAACATGTATGCAGACCATTTGTGGAGTGGAAGGTGCAACACTACGCCTCCATTAATAAAATAAATAAATGAGAGCAGCGAATAAGTGATGCCTATGCACCTCAGAGATCCACCCTATAAAAATGAAAGCAGACCAGTCTTCTTTTTTATGCAATGTGTGTGGCCCTTTTACACAGAAATGGGTCATAATTGTTGGTTCTGGCTTTGATCACACTGTCAGCATTCGTTTTGATCACCATGTCGGCATTTATTTTGCCAGTGCCAGCTGGTGGTTGCTTAGTAACTTGTAGATATTAACTTACTCTTATCATGCAAACTGTGAAAAAGTTTAAATTTCACAGTGCTGTGCTGGGAAAATAAATTGAAGATGCAACCCCACACAATCCCAAACCCAGCACTCACTGATTGTATTGTTTTGCCAATTACTTATTGCACAGCCCTGCATCGTATGTGTGCTGCAGTGTAGCCAGCAAAAAAATACATTCTGCAGCACATTTGTTCTGCAAATGTTCCACGTATATTACGTGTTCAATGTATGCTTATATGCATGCATACTTTATTTAAATAAAAGTATAGAAGTATTGGCAGTAAAATGTGCTGTCAAAAGTAAAAGTGGCCAGCATGAAGAAACAGTCCCTTACTGATGCTTTATCCTGTAAGAGGTATTTAAATGTCATTTGTCTGACTGCTCAATATACTGTTGGCTTTCAAATCCATCAAAGCATAATATTTAATGTTTTGCGTGTGAAATCTTGTACAAAGTAACTAGTAACTAGAGGTGTCAGATAAATGAAGTGAAGTCAAAAGTACAATAAAAAGAAAAAAAAATCAAAAAAGGGGGTCATTACCTTCAGCTTTACTAGATTAAATGTCCTTAGTTCCTTGCCACCCTTGGTGAAGAGACAACGTTATTCCAGGAATATAATGAAGGCTGTGATCAGTTGTTGAACCTGCTGACTTTAATGGCTCAGCCAAAAAGTACAGCTACAAAGCACTCTCACACTGGCCTGTCTAATTATGTATCACAGCTGAGGAAGAACCAGGGGACAAGATATAATGTAATGAGACTTTTTTTTTTTTTCACTAAGGTTGAGTTAAAGAACAGCCTATTAACTATAAGGACCTCAACCAGGAATGAGACCCACTTTTGCTCAGAGTACAAAAGTAAAGTCCTTTAGCATTTGTTTTACCAAATGAAAATATGGTTTTAAGTAGTCCTTCAGTAGTATAAACACAGAAGGTGAGAAAGACCTTCTGAGAGTCATGCCTCGTCTCTAAATCAAGAGACATGCAAGGATACACGCTGCTAATTTTGCCATTATTACAGCAGATACCAGAGAGGATGTATGTTTAAGTGGAGACGATTTAATTAAAATAATATTTACACAAGTTACACAGTCGATGAGGCCATAGGGCTACGGAGCAGAAGCTTCATCACCTTTAAAAGCCTGTCTGGGTGAGCGCCTGATGTGTATGGGGTCCGTAAGGGGTAAGGGGGTGGCGGTAGGGTGACAGGAGGAGAGGTCCATCCAGGCGTGAGAAAAAGAAAGAAAGAGAAAAAAGAGGGAAGAGGGAGGAGAGAGAGAAGTGCTAGCACCCTTCAGTAACAGACATGGAGCTTATAGACACAGACTGTCAGCTGTGATTTGGCCTGGCAAGGCTGGCACTGCCCTTCTGCAATTAGCCGAGACGCTAATCTAATGGAAGCTGCCAAGAGGAAACGAAGGCTGAGGCGTTCTCAAGTGTGCACACACAGAAACACACACACACACACACACACACACATGCACGCACTAAACAAATACAACTAGCATAAGCTGACAGACTGTAATCTCATATTGTGCCACACACACACACACACACACACACACACACACACACACACACACTCACTAAACAAACTCAAAAAGCATAAGCTGACAGACTGTAATCTCATATTGTGCTCCACACTCACTCACATGCATACAACACTCTCTCTTTCTCACACACACACACACACACACACACACACATACAAAGAAAGTGTGACCATCCACTGAGGATAAACTGATTCAGCTCAAATGAAGATTAATGTTCCTCTACCTAGAGTGGTAAGTCTGTTGCTCAAGCTTTCTTTGTCTGCTATTTTACCAACCACTCTCTCTAGCCATCTCTCTCTAACACACAAACACACACACATACACGCTCACACACACACACACACACACACACACACACATACATATACAATCACCTTTGCTTTTTTGTGTCCATGTCTGAGGCCTTCATGTCACTTTGTTCACTGCAGGTGCTTTGAGCAGGTGTGTGTGCTTTCGTCTTTGCCTCATCGGTGCATGTGTGCATGTGCTGCCTAAGGTTGATAGAAACCCTGTCAGAGCAGGCAGAACACGCTGAAAACATCAATTAAGTGTGTGTGCATGCCTGTGTATGTGCATGTACACCCGTGTCCTTGTATGCACGTGCCATGCATGTGTCTGCAGTGAATGTCTTTCAGAAACCCTTCCCTTGAACTCGTAGTTTTTTCCCTTTTTTCTCCTTTCCTTCATCTCTTCACAAAACTCTTTGTACTTTCACTTAAAATACAGTTCTGAGTCCAAAGCTTCAACATCCTTGCCATTCACTTTGATGAATTACTGATGAGTTTCTCACATTACTAACAATATGTAGGCCTTTTTCAGACTGTCAACCCAATTTTTTTGGTGTATCAAGATTTTATCCAAATTGATTTTAGACAGCCAAAAACCACATGAAGTGTGATTTTTGCAAGTCAGATCCAAACCACATTGGGAGGTGGTTTGAAATGCGATTCCAATCGGATTTCTACTGATGCGTCCCAGGCCGGATACCCTGGCCACTAAAATTGGATTTCAAACTGTCGTTCACGTCACACGACACACAGCAGCAACATCAAATCCACAGTGATGGAAGTGCCTCAGAGCGGCTGAGCGGAACCCATGCTGCTGCTAGCAGAACAATAAGCACAACGCAGAGAACAACGGTCCATGGACAGACGCTGAAATTAAATGTCTGCTGGCACATTAGGAGGAGGCTTCTTCTCCTGCTTCCATGTTGCAAAGCCACATTAGCAGCGTATGTAGTTACTGGCGCCTATGTCGTTTCCACAGGAACCCATTCAGATCAGTTTGGTGATGTCTGGACACACAAATATGACCTGATCACTTGCAAATAAGAATGAGGACAGTCTGATTTAAAGATCTGATTTGAGAAACAATTCTGCTTTTCCTGAAGTCTGAACCAGGCCTTAATGTCCCCTAGGAATGACCTCACATGATTTCTACGTCTTCTATCTTAAATAGTGACATCATCCTGCAAGAGTGGGTGTAAATTAAAATTTCAGCGAAATTTCGGCATAAAACCCCAACAAATCTTTAGACATCCTCTGTCACCCACCTCACCCCTCAAATAAAACTGTTTCTCTCTCAAACCAATATCCTATTGGGTTGGACTTTGAAAGTTAAGAGTCCATTTCATGGGGTCTTTAAAGTCTACACGAAATGGACTCACATCACTTTTCATAAATTCTTGAACCATCCTTCCCCTCCTCTCATTCAGTCAAATAAACCTGTGTCTCTCTTTCTAATTGATAACCAATTGATTGACACTTTTTAAGGGTTCCTCCCCAAATTACATCTTGCCCAGATGTCCTGTTATAACCGGATACACATAAAATCATCGAAGTATAGATGCCGCTGGTTTACAACTGCATGCTAGTAAGATGGCTCCCATACTGTTGCACTGCACAACAGGATACCTTACAGCATGCGCACAGTACTGTTATGATCTCTGTTACCTATGCACTGCCTCATGCTTCAAAACTCACATAAGGACCCCCCCGTGAAACACAATGTATACCCTTATGATCTGTCTGCTTGTATTTGGGTGGTCACCATATGGCTCAACTTGGGAATGACAGTGCTTGATGACACTTCTCTGGTGGCAGGATTTTAACTGTATGATGGGGATGGTCTGATGGCCACTATATGATACAAGTCACACATCAGAGCACTTTAAAGCATATTCTGCCTTCTGCTGTGATGTAAACAAGTAAACTGCAGTGCTCCACTGTCGCAGCAAGCAAGGTCCCTAAATTTATCAGCTCTGGCTGACAAAGGGGAAGCGGTCAGGTTTCTGTGAAAACAATGTGACAGGTCCATGGCTGTGTGACTAGCACTTAAACTTTTACAGACAGATCCAAACTGAAAATCCTGCTGCCATTTAAAATGTAAGCATTAAAAGGAGAAGTGAACTTTTACAGGCTTTGTGAGTGCTCTTTGTCCCTAAACAGTCAGTGTGACTTTTTTTTTTTTGCAGAATAAATAGCTTATTCTGGATAAATACTACTGTGGCAGTCATGAATGAATACAAAATTCAAGCATTGTTGAAAGTCAGCCTTGTGAACAATTGCTATTTGATAAAAATATTGGCCTAATAATAATAAAAAGGTCAGTTCATCACATCAACTTTACTGAAGCTTGTGAATTAGCATGTGCATCGTGTGTCACGGTATGTTTGATTCTTGCTAGCTTCCTCACTATAAACATTATTATGTTGTATTGAGTATCACTACTGTATTGACTGATGTAAAACGATGATATGACAAAGCAGATTTGGAAACTGATTCTGTCACGACAAGAAATGATTTTTTCCTGTGTTTGACAGGGTCACTGATCCTGTAGAGCCCTATTTCCATCCAAACCCTCAGTCAACATTGTGACAGGCAGACGTGAGTAGCTGGATACTTAACGCTGACATGATAGGGGTGCTTACCCAGCCATGACGATGAAGAAGTCCAGCCTGTTCCAGGTGTCGCCAAGGTAACAGCGACGTCCGAAGATCCCCAGAGCCACCATCTTCACCACCATCTCCAATGCAAAGAAGATGTAGATAAATGCATCAAAGGCCTGGGAAACAGAAAAAGAGAGAGAGGCATACAGATTTGAGACAGAGAATAAAAGACTGAAAAAAAAAAATTGCATTACACACATTAGTCATGTCTGTTTCCTTTTTTTTTTTTTGTGAGATTATATGGCTCAATCTGTTGTGACAAAGCCTTCTGATTTTTTTCCAAACCAGTTCCCCAGCCAACTAGAGACACTTGTCATTTGTGTTGAGGGCTAATTCCCTTGGTTAGAAGGCATGAAGAGCTGGGTTCAGCCCTTAGCTGATAACTGCTGCTCATCAGAAACGGTCTGAAGAGGCCCAAAGTGATTTCAGTTGATAGCAACACACAAAACGAAAGACAAGAGACAGATTGTGAGACAGACACACAGATTGGTATGCATGCACAGCTCTCAAGCGTCTAACTGCTTTTCAGTGCTGATCTAATGTCTACCCCACCCGCGACCCTCCATTTTCCACCCTGCAAAGGCTACTTAGACACTTCTTTTTAGGTGTGACTGGTTCCCAGCCTCCCCAAATCTCACAAGACTGATCAAATCAGCTCTTTTCTGTTCAAACAGCCTTTTAACAGAACCACGAATAAGCAAATGGCACATTCATGTACTGAAGAATGATGTCTGATCAAGACCCTTTGCCTGCATGTGTGTGTGTGTGTGTGTGCCTGCATGAAAGCACTGTTGGCTGTTGCTTGAGATAAAGACAATCAAAGTACAATATTAATGGTTTCTGAAAATGAATTGCCATTATGTTATTAATCTGATGTTCGTGTTGTAATTTGAATGTCTGATGGAGAACTATACAGACTATCTATATGTGTGTTTATGCATTTGTGTCTATGTGTGTGTGTGTGTGTGTGTGTGTGTATGTGTGTGTGTGTAAGCCAGCATGTGTGCAAAAGGTTAGAGTGGCTGCCACGATTTTGGAATAAAAAACCTTGCCTATATCAAAAGATTAATCCATGAGCTATGATTTATTAGCAAGCAGCTGTGGCCTCTGCAGCCTATTCTGAATTGCAAAGCCTTGAAAGTCAAGAGGCAACAGCTTGAGTTATATGTAGCAAGAATATATAAAAAGACAGCAAACACAGTCATACAGCCAGGGGGCAAAACACTGGGACAGACTTTTGCTCTGAAAATACAATGGGAAGTTTAGCTAGTGATCTGAACATAATAATGTAAGCGGGACATGGCAGACAATGGGAATCATTTCTTCTCTCTCTCTCTCTCTCTCTCTCCCTCTCTCTCTCCTCCACTCATCTCTTGGTGTCTCTTTTTCCCTGCTTCTTTGTTTGCGCTGAGGTTTGTCCTCAATCTCCCTCAGTTTATTTCTCCTGTTCACATGATTCTCCTCTCATCTATTGCAGTGTAGGTGGGTTCACATCAAACATCTTATGTCTTGTCTGGTATCATTTTGTACTGTACATCACACTGGCAGAGGCATGTATGTACACATAACACACACAAACGGAGACAGCAATTTAAGCAACTTAAAGTTAATTATTAAGTTGACAAGTCAAGGTTACTCATTATATCATTCCATCTAATGAGCAATTTAAAGCACAAACGTTTTCCATCCTGACAGTAAATTATGTACAAGGTTAAAACACCTTCGTAACTGATTTCTGCCCTACACTGCTCAACTAAGAGTTTGTGTGCTCAACACCAACAGAAACACTGCAAGTTTCCACAAGTGTTTAAAGGTTGATGCTTATTTTTAGGTTCTTGTTTGTGAGAAATTACAATGTAGAGGCTGAAAGCTAACTGCACTGCTGCAAAACAGCGGCATGTGGTACACTTGGATAGCCAAGGGTCATGTGCTTCAGCTGGAGGGGACAGCCAGAGCTTTTGAACTCAGTGTTAATGAGCAGTTGCAAAAATGGTGCAGTGTAGCTAAAGGCTACATAGCAAAAAGCTAAACTGGACTTTGCACATTTGTAATTTCATTCTGCTTCTGTATGGGTTGTGGCACACAGTCTTCTCTTTCCAAGTCATAAATAGCTACAGCCAAGAGACAGTTTAGACAAAAAGAGCGGGAGCTACAGGCGGAGGAAGGGAAAATGTCAATGTCGTTGTACAGACACTCTGTTCAATAGTGGTTGGGTTAGCACAGAATATAAAGGCTGCTCCATCTTTCTATCTATAGTTGAAATAAAAATAAGAGTGTGATGGATTCAATTTGAGAAGAAGCTCAGGCTTTGCTATTTTCTCGATCATCTGCACTAGAACGGGGTTAAATTTCAATATGCAGAGTGCAGAATATGTGCATGTGTAGGTGTGTGTGTGTATGCCTGAGTGGGTCTCTTTCTTTTTCTAATTTGTTTTGAGATTTCAGCTTAATAGGCCTCTTTGAACCTCGTGAGACACAAGCTGCCCGGGCTCCTCTGAGGGGTATTTAACAGGAAATGAGGACTATGGCCAGCCATTTTAACATTTAATATCTACACTGGATATGTACTGCAGATATCCATAATTTGATTCTTCTTCATCAAAAAGAACATTTCACATATCCACAATGACATTCCTCATAGGACAAATGACATCACTTTTGTGATTCAAGTGTATGGTGTTTCTCATTACAGATATCTAAAATTTAGTTGTAGATAGCCGTAATGTGAATTTTGGATATCTACAACTGAACTATGACTAGTCATAATTCCAGTTTCAGATACCTACAATTTAATTCTCACTCGTCGCAGTGCCAGTTCAAGATATCTTTAATTCCCCTCAATTCAAGATATCTACATTTTTAGATATCTAAATTAAGTTTTAACTAGTCTGATGTTGTAGAATGAAACTGAATGAAATTTCTGACGAGTCACAGTGTAAGTCCGACTAGTCAAACTGTTGTTATGGATATCTGTAATATTAACTGCAGACAGTCAAACCTAGCTATTAAATGTAAAAACAGCTTGCCACAGAAGACCAGTACTATACCTATAGATTATAATGTCACCCAGTAGACAAAGGATGTATGTGATTATTCATTTTTGCTGCTGTTGTCCTCAGTAAAATGTCATTTATCAGGGCCAGGTTCTCTGAAAGCGAAGGAGGGATTTAGTTTGTATATATTTCTGCTCTTGTGGGTGTGTGCCCAAATGAGCATCCATGTATGTATGCATCAGCATGCATGTGTACGTGAGAGCATGTGCATGAAGACATTCCTGTCAGTCTATGTGTTTTCTTTTTGCAGTTTGTGTGAGCATGACTGTGAGTGTATCTTTGAGCATCCCTGCACTTTGTAATGCATTTGAAGCCCGCATGTGGGTTCCACCCCGCACTCTACAAACACACCATCAGCGCATGGGGTTGGCGGCATCCAATGGGGAAAAGGAGAAGATCAGTCTCACATGCTGTTTAAATGATGTTTGATAAATAATGCAGCCTGTGTGCAACACATGTAATTCAGTGTTGGCTGTATCAGTCGAATCCCCGCTGCACTCCGCTCTGAATAAATGTGGAATGAATTCATCATAGTCACTTGTCACTATCACCGAGTTCCTCTTCAATCAGGCTATCAGGTTCCATCATTGGTGTGATTTGCAAAGAGGGTGATGTTGTTTCATGATTTGAAGAAGGAGCCAGTTCTGATAGCTACTTCATATGCTGCCATTGTGTGTATTTTGCATGGTAAGTAGGTCATTGGGACTGCAGTTAAAAAGGTGTTATATGTGTGTATGTGTGTATGCATCTCAGCTGCAGGATTCTTGGCAAGTGGAATGAGTGACTGGCAAAGAGGTTTAACTGTATAGACTACAGGCATTAAGATAGAAAGGTTCATTTCACATAGTACTGTGACTTTCTCTCTAGTGTATCTCTCATCTCTTCCTTTCTCCCTTTTACTCACACACACACACACACACACACACACACACACACACACACACACACACACACACAGATGCAGCAGGCAAATAATTCTTAATGGCTGACACAATCATTCTTTAATATGTCTGTGTGTTATTAGCGCATTAGCAGCTCTATTAAAAAAGGGCAAACAGGTGACAACTGATTTGATAAGTCTTGTGAGCTTTAACTGTGAACCAAGTCCCAATCCAATTAAGTCATATTCCACACACAATAACAAACACTTGTTAGTTGTGGGATTGGATGATTATACAGTAACTGGGATTGTCTATGTCAATGTTTGGTATGTGTGCCTGCTAATGCATGTGCACGTGAATGTCCATACAGCATGTGTGTGTCTGTGTCTGTGTGTGTGTGTGTGTGTGTGTGTGTGTGTGTGTGTGTGTGTCTGCGTCAACTATGTGCACGGATTTTGCAGCTAAGTGTGCATTATCTTTGTGTGCTTCTTTCAGGAAGCGAGGACGGGATATTTCACAGCAGGCCAGGGAAGCATGCAAGTGCTGCTGAGGGCCACTCTCTAATTCTCTAAGCCCTGTCAGCAAAATCCCTCCTGTTACCATTAGCAACCACCAGAACAGGACCCCTCACACTACCTGGGGAGACAATATGCTTGTTAGAGAAACAGAGAGGATAGAGAGGTAAGAGAGAGGAGAGAGGGAGAGTGTAGGATGGTGGGGAACAGGGAGAGAGCTGGAAAAGGAACAGAGGGAGACATGAAGATGGTGTTGGAAAAAGGCGGAGGGAGAAAAGCTGAGATGATGAGTGATGTGGGGGAAGAGATGGAGGGAGGGTATAGAGGGGAAAGAAAGAGAGAGAATGTTTTTGTGTGCGACTGCGTCAAGTGTTTAGGATGGCACTAAAAGGTTTCTGTGCAGTAGAGAAACAAAATAACACAACTCATATTCAGTGCAGTCGTGCGGAAGAATGACTATTTGTATTTGTATATGTTTTGGCGCAAAATAATTAGGATTAGAAAAAATGTTCAGGAAGGTAATTTATTAATCAGAAAGCCATAATTTGTTACTTTCCGAATGTGGGTTTGGGTTCGGGTGCATCTCTAACATACAGTTTAGGCTAAGGGTTTTATTTGATCATGTATCTTCTCAGGACAACTCAGATCAACACAGCTACACTGTTTGAGAGATGAAGCCCCAAATATAGAAGAACACAGAGTTGAGACGATCTTCATTCTTGTCACAGCGGAAAAAAACTTAATTAAATGGAAGCAGGTATAATCCCATAGCTGCACACTGAGCTTGACTCAGTTGATACTGATAATTATGAATCCACCAGTCGACGCCACTTTACACCAGCCCCTGCTTACAAACAGAATCAATGAGAAAACCAAACAACAGAAAATGTTATTTTGTATTTTGGCACAAAACCAAAACACAGAATACATTTTAATGATGTTTGGCTGTAATATAGGGAAGTGCATTGTAGTAGTCTTTATTCCAGCTGTCAAATCAGAAGACAATGATTGTCACTAGCTTTGGGATCACTCACAAGAAGCAGCAATGAGAAAACATGATTGCAAAACAGAATTCTTCATTTTATGATAAATGATGCTGAGAATGAGGTGCGCTTCCTGAGCAAACCTTGATAATTAACTGAAACAAAATAAAAAATCCCAACTCCCTCCTTGCCAAGAGAGCAGTTCCTCCTGCAGAGAAATACTGCTAGCCTGCCTTAACAGTAAGGTCACCAAATTGTACCATAACCTGAAGAGCAGTGGCATTACTGTACAAATGATAAAGAATATTGCAGATTCAATCATAACTAGTGATTCTAATGGACATTTTGTTATTATATAACAGCTCAATATTAAATTTGTTAATGGTGTCTATGTAATGTCTGAACTGAATTGAACTGATTTGAATGAAATGAAATTAACTCAGCTGAACTTAACTGAATTGCATTTAATTAAAGTGGATAGGCACTGTTATACACAACGTTAAATTTCATCATTGTGCTGACATGGTATGCTGTCAACCTCTATCTCACACACACAGACATGAACACACACACACACACACACAGAGCGGGGGTGTACAGTACCTGCAGTATCTGGCAGCGGTCAGAAGTGCAGTCGATGTTCTCACAGGGCTGGTACATGCCCAGTGTCACACAGTTGAGCAGGATCACCATGATGCTAATCCTCTCGAACCATGTATTAACAAGACTGGGGTTAAGGAGCATAGCAGTTGGAGGGAAATACACAGGCACACACATTTTTTAAGGTGTAGATGAGGAGTTCACTTCAATAACACTGCATGTCCATAATACAATACACCAAATATTCTCCCATAGAATGCATTAGAGTGTTTTGTTTTGCATTTGTGTTGTCAATTATCTTGTGAAAAGAGCAACTGCTACCTGAAATTCTCATTTTGGAATGTAACTAAATATGGATGAGAATTATTAGCTGGCTATATTAGGTGTTTATTTTCCATCATGAAGATCACTGTCTCGCAGCTCAACCACCGTGTTTCGTTTTGAAATGAGATATCCACATTTTAATAATGTGACACCTTCTTTGAAAAAAGGCTCCTGTCACGAAAAGTAGAAGTCATCATATGATACGATTGAGTATTATCTGAATAATTATCAGACAGAATCATTTTTGAGCATAAAATCATCAGTGTTTTCAAAATAAGAAAAAAAAAAAAGAAACAAAGATTTCTTCTCTTGAGCCTAAAACTTATATCATTTGTAAGAAACATGTTTATTCCCCAAAGTACAAGCAAGTACGGAAACAAACTGATTCACATCACACATGGTGGTCTTTGCATGTGTGACTGACTCACTCACAGCGTGCGCAGGACACGTCATAGGCTACACAGCTGCCACTCTGCCAGAGTGCATTTAATCAAGGAAAATTAGGGTGAAAAGTGTTTGCCAGCATCCTTTTTTTGTAATATTATGTTCACAGGCACTTCTGCTCCACTGAACACAACCCAGCACAGCAAACAGTGGAGAACAGCAGGGAAGATGCCATGTGCAAGAGAGAGGGGTGACATATGACACAGGTCATGAGTCATGAAATACATTTGGACCCATGACGCTGCGATTACATATGTACATGCTGCAACTGGGACAGTAAGGACACCGTCTATGATGTTTGAGAAGATAGATAGATAGATAGATAGATAGATAGAAAGGCTCTCTATTGCAATGGCGGCCTGGAAATAACACAACAAAATTACAATAGGCAACAAAAACAAAATCATAAATTTCAAATAGTTACAACTGAATACATCAAATTTCAAAACAAATTAAATTACAAGAATATTGTGGGGTTTGGGGGTGTGTATGTTATAGTTAGCAAACAAAATGTTTTTGTTTTTTGTTTTTTTTTTGCATAACGAAAAAAAAACTTTCAAAACTTTCAAAAGGAGCCAATGCCAGATGTTATTCTGCATGTCCTCTTTGAAGGAATCATGAAGATGTCTAAAATGCATAGAATGAGAAAACAGTGTTTCCTAACTCAATATTTATTTTTCATGGCCTTGCTAAAGCATGAACTTCAAACAACTGCAAGAGTAGACCACTACTGTTTGTAATATTCATCCTCTGAAATGAAACAAGACAAATATATATTCACATAAACACTAAAATTCAGTCATTAACAAATCCCACAGAGTGAAAATATAATGAGCAATTTTGCTTTTGCTGCTATTTTACAAGCCTCTTCACCCATGGGTTTTCTTTTACAAGACCTCCACTCTCCCTAGCTGTCTCCTCCTCTCTCTTCTCCTGTCAGCTCCTCCTGCGATGCTGAAGCCACATGTCACACCAGGCAGAGCAGGGATGCACCGTGAGCCTTGGTTTACACCTCGAGAACATCTACTGTTGCAGAGTGTGCACCCAAAGGCCTTCACTCAGTGTCGTGTTGCTATGCCTCTGTCATTTCGGTGCACACGCTAATACTATTTCACATGCACAATTTATCGTGCCCATGTGAGGATAGGGGGTATGTTAATGTGTGTGTGCGCGCAGGAGAGTCATTGTCATGCAGAGGCTTAAGAGCTATGTTACAGCTTTTTACCTCTGTGCTATCGTAAGCTTGCAGCATAATCTTTATGTTCTTTTAGTTCTGTGCCCTATTCTCTATCGGAGCCACCAAAGAAGACTTAACCATTTCTTTTTTGTTATATTTTGCTTTTTTCCCCTCACACAATGAGCTTGTAGTTGCTTGTCCTTTTGAACTTTGCACCGTGTGAACCCTTGTGGCATGGTGTGGGAGGAGTGTGTGTTGCGAGCTGTTCCTCTATCTGTCAGCTTGTTTCCTGCTCTTTAAGGCTCTTTGTCTCTGACTTGACTTCTCTCTCCCACTCAGACATATGCGATCACCCACATACACACATTCTGTCTCTCACACTCTCTCTCACTCTCTCTCTCTCACAAACACACACACACACACATGCACAGACACACACACATTTTCTCCATTTCACTGTATGTCTCCTCATCCCCAGTCCCCTCTCGTCTGTCTCTGCTATCACTTTAGCGCTGCTCTCTGGGGGTAACACAGTGAAAGAGTGAGAAATAATATCAGATGATGATGGGTGGAAAAAAATCCCGCCACCCCCGACATCCGCCCCTTGTGGATATAGCGCTCTTTCTTTTCCTTTCTTCAGCTCTTCTGCCTCACCATCTTTTCAGCTCTCCCAGTTGCTAGTTCTGTCTTCACTCTCTGCCTTTCATTCATTCCCTGGCATGACAGAGCAAGTGATGGCCAATTTGGCCCTTCCAGTAAAAACAAGTGCAAACACTTTGGGACATATTATATGTCGACAGGCAATGCAAAATCAATCAGGCCTGTGTGTGTGTGTGTGTGTGTGCACGTGTGTATAGCACTCCCATAGTGCAACTACCAAAAAAAAAAAAAAAAAAAAAAAAAAGTTAACAGAAATATGCATAACAGGGCATGGAGGAACACCTTTTTGGGGCTTATCAGAGCTGTAAACAAACACCAAGATACAAAGACAAAGAACTGAAACTGTGGTTCTGCACAGTGCTTGTTTTGGCGCAGCACAGGCCTGGTGTTTCCACGGATCTGAAAGTTCAGAGATTTAACTCTTCACAGTCCTTAAGAATTAACATCTTTCCAAAGGGGCTCTAGAGAAAACATACACAACCTCCTCCCCACACTTTACACAAAAAACCCTTCATGCATGCTTATGCAAACCCTCAACCTGTCAAACCGGACAGTATCAGCAGTATCTGCACTGACATGTCAAGTGACTCAGTGCTGATTTGTGTTCAAAATTCTTCATCACACTGACCTCTAACCTTTCTCTTCCTGGGGAGAGGCAGCAGCAGCCTGCTGACTCACACCCACCAGATCCCAGAGCGCTAGCTGATGGCTGGCCATGTCACTCCTTAATCATCGTGGGAGGGTGCTAACTGGGTCTGACACCAAGGACGCTTTGGGGGAGAACAAAGACCGAAGAGAGGGGTCCTGTTTTGGAGCTTCACTATTTAACTTAACTGTTCACTTGAAGCTGCTATGTGAGGATTATTTACTTCAACAGGTCATTGACAGTTTACGTTTAATTGCATGGGACATTGACGATACAACAGTGAGACCATCACAGGTATAACTGTTTTACCCTATGTGTTGGTTTCTATGTGTTCAGTGTCCTCGTGTATGACCTCCCACAAAACTGTGCAGAATTTACTTGCAATTCAAAGGAGGAGTCTCAACCAAAACATGAAGGAAGACTGCCTCACTTTGAATGAACTGCACGGAGCTGCTCAAAATGGCAGATGGTGGAACCAGCTTTAAAAAAAAAAAAAAAAAAAAACTCCCAACAGCTGCAGCCACTTCAATAAAATGCAAAACGAAGCCTTTGACGGAGAAGGCAAAAAGAGTGAAGAAGGTGTGTGACAGAACCTGGGGGAAGACTAGAGTGATCCTCGGCTGTGAGCGCTGACTCACTGAAGAGAGCTCCGAGCGCTGAAGGGGTTCAAGACTGACATCAAGCCGTCGTTCTTCCCACTGGACAACTTAGTGATACAACATCCCAAACATCCATATCAACAAGGATATGGATATTTTTGAAAACACCACTTTATTTATCTGTTTTTAGAAAAACAAAATCTGTCGACACAAGAGCATTTTTGGAAATATCTCTGTACACGAAAATGCAAAAATGTCCAAGTCTCCAATATATCAGACTGTGAAAGAGGCTGAGTAGTGGTATGAGAGGGTTGTTGACATTACTGAGTTACAAATGCAAGCACAAATATGCCTACAAATGTCCTGGAAAATGGAGCTGGATGACAAAAAACAAGGGTGAGTATTTTGAAGTGACAAATAACAAGGTAGAGCTCCTGTTGACGCTTATAAATGATTGCAAATTATTCAAAATATGGTGTTGCCAACAATATCAAAATGGACTGTGTTCATTTGCACACAGGGCAAAAAGAAAACAGAGAAAAGAGAGAGAGAGAGAGAGAGAGAGAGAGAGTGATGCATTCTGAAGAGCGTTTTGCATTTTCAGTAACCAAAAGTGCCATTTTTCTGTGGACAGGAAGCCAAAAGTGTTGGCTTGCTAATATCAACATTAGCTTCTGCTGAAACAATTTCAATAGCACTACACCTGTCTGCTCCCTGTTCCTCCCTCCCTCTGTTCTCTCTCCTCTCTCTCCATCACAGGGTTCCCATGGGGCGGTTTGTCATGTTCGGGACGGATCCCTCAGCAACACCCTCCCCAAACCGCAGTCAATACCATTAAGACATCACTGCACTGCATCTAGATACTGCAAATTAAATATATTCAGTCTCACTGGACGTCTTAAAACTACATTACTTGCTTTACAGTCAACAGTGGGGGCAAAAACGACACAAAAGGCATAGACCAGCAAGATGTTGCAGACAATAAAAGTATTATAATGTTGCTTTGTCTCAGAATTCCCAGTAACCCTACAAACTCAAATCAAACATAACATTTCATTTAAATACACTGATCTTCAATGCGTAACTTAATTAACCGGCAATGCTGACGCTGAATGATTTGCAGTTATTTAAGGTTAATTTAGTTTTAGATCAGTGCTGATGCAGTGTTCAAATGAACAGTCAATCCATGTATTATGTGTTAGCCAAAGCATACGTTTGTTAATGATTATGGTAAATACCAGTTTTCTTTTTGTTTTTGCATCTCTGATTTATTTGACAACAACAGCAGAGAGAGACAGAAAAGGCAGCAAATGGTCCGGGATTGGGTTTTAACCCAGGTCACTGTGGCCAGGACTCTAAGGGTGCTTTCAGACCTGTGGCCCGTTTGCTTTGTTCCGATTCAGGGGCTAAATCGATACAGTTGTTTCGTTTTTCGTTTGGGGCGTTTGTGTTCACAGGGCAACCGTCTGTAGCGGTTCAAAGCTGTAAACAAATGCCATGCGCGAACCAGCTGTTCTCTCATTGGTCAGAAATTACCCCGAAAGAAGAAGTTTCCTCTTCCGTTCTTACCCCGGAAAAAACAAAAACCATGGAGCATCTTCAGCGTGTGTGGCTAGTTTGTTTCTCTGTGTTTCTGTGGTTAATGTACCCAGTGGCGGTTCTGCCCATGTTGCCGCCCTAGGCGAAATTACTGCCTTGCACCCTTTCGTGTTACTACTCCTACCTACTTTTTATATGGACAAAATCTTGTTTGAATAAAAAGCCACCGGCCACGGCACCGGTCGGCATCAGGCGGGCTGGCCGCGGCACCGGCTGGTACCGCGCCCACCTGGTCAGGTCTGCCAGATCTGATAGGTGAGCGGCGCTGATGATTTTTTTTTTCTTTTTTTTGCGCTTGTGCCGCCCCCCACATGACATGAAAAAAAATGCCTGCTTCACCCATGCCTAAAACCGCTACTGAATGTACCGGTGTTCTGTAACGGAGGAAAACATCCCGTTCTACCGGGAATCAAAACTGCGCAGGGAAAATATACTGCATCTACTGAGAAAAAGACGGGCCGCGACAAGGAATCGCCGACGAAGATGGGCTCTGACGCTGGCTGAACCACAGTTATGAGTGAGTTGTGTCGGTTGCTGTGTCGATTATGTTCTCACTGCAAACGAACCGCTCCAGGGTTCGAATGGAATCGAGCCGAGACCACCTCTTCTAGGCGATCTCGGCTCGCTTGTTTTGTCCCGCATCCGAGCGCGATTGCTGTGTTCACATATGTCCAAACGAACCGATCTTTAGGGCGAAACGCTCCCTGTTTCGGAACAACGGCTCCAAACGGGACAGGTCTGAAAGCACCCTAAGTGCTCTACCAGGTGAGCTACCAGGACACCCCAGTTTTCTTGCTTTTTGTCAAGGTAACTGTTTGCAGTTTGGTAAAAATGAACTCTGCCGACATTATTTTTTATTTAGTATTTTAAAATGTTAGCTACCTCTGTGTGACATTAGGCTTTATTTCTGTCTCATGGCTGTGAATGTAAATCTCCTGGGTTGTCACACCCTCCCAAAAATAATAAGACAAATAAGTAACACTGTTAAATATCTTGTGTATAATGACATTCAGACAGGCAGTTTCATTTGCAAAATGGATTTGTATTGAGTGAACACTAGTATTATTTTAATACTCTCTAAACCCACTGTAGTTTCCAGAGGTCAGAGGGCCATGATGTTCTCAACATCATATATGTTTTTTCTCAACTCTGTGGCTGAGAACTGGCGCCATCAAGTCTGGAAAACAAGTTATATATGATCTGCGCATGATCTCTTTGAAAAGGGGACAGTTAATGTGTTTAGGATAACAAAGTCAGCAGATTTTGTCACCTAATGATATAAAGTGAGGTCTCACCCGCCTATCGGTGTTATTATCATGGTATCCACATCAGCATATAGTTGCATGACCCAAGCTTGTTAATAAACGCCAGAAATTATCCACATGTGAACATTTAATTTCTGCTCCAGCCACGAAAGAACCATCATCTCTCTAACCCCCCCCCCCCTCCTTACAGATGGTAAGACATCTTGCCTGGAGTTAACAGTAGTTAATGGGAGGATCGCATTCCCATTAACATGTCCACTCCTCTCCACTTGCATTGCTACATTTGTCTTTCATTTGATTGGAAGTGATTTTTTCCACATACTTTCAGTGATTCCACCATCTGCCACTGCAAGGAATTCTGAAAGCTTTAGCTTCATTTGCACTGGAAGAACAGCAGCCTTGTTCCTATTCTGTGCCATAAAGCAATTTCCCTGTGTAATTATACTAATTAATGTGGTAATGATTTATTGATGTTAAACACTCACACCAAGGAGGGAAGCTGTTCAACTCACATCTGTCTGATTGTGAGGGTTAGGGTTAGTTACTGTTGTTCTCTCTCTCTCTCTCTCTCTCTCTCTCTCTCTCTCTCTCTCTCTCTCTGCTCCTCTCTCTGCATCTATATCTAATCCCCTCAGGCTGTGGACAGTGTCCCTTCTCTCTGTCTTTACTCTCTTCTCATCTTTCCTCTTTGCTTTTCCACTTGTCTCTACCTATTTTTATGCCTGTCTTTTTGTGTCAATACACATTTTGTCAAGACACTTGCCCTCCTCTTTTATCCATTTACTGTTTGGGGCTATCCAACTTTATCAAGCTCACTGTCTCACTTTTTAACGAAACACTTTGGAATCCTCACTTTGTGTCTGTTTTTTTTTTTTGTTTGTTTGTTTTTTCTATCTTTGTGTCTGATTCTCTCTTTGTTCCTCTCTGTCTGTCTTTCTACCTGTGTGATATTCCCCTGTAACAGAAAGGTAGAGCTAAAGAGTCCCAGTTTGACCTTACTTCTTCACTTCCTCAGTGAGCAAACGTCTAAACACACACACACACACACACACACACACAAAACAAATTATTCTAATCATCGAATCCCAGACAGAAAAGTAAAAATTGAGAGCCCTGGTGCATGCATGAAACCAATTTATTAGCTGAGTGCATTTCTATTTTATTTTGCCAGCCTGCTTATGAAAATGCTGTATTCCCTGCTCGCAGCGCCATGTAGACATTTTGCAGTAACACTTTTAATAACCATCATCAATAAATGGTAAATTATAGTTCATTAAACTTAAGTTAATATTTATGTTACTATTAACGATGATAATAAATGATATTAAATGATAATTAATAATACTTACTAATTAGTAGTAATACTATACACATACACACCAAATAACCAAGCAATGTTAAACACAGATATGGCACACACCATAACACACCATCAACAAGCTCAGTATAATACAAATTTATAGTTTTAACACTAAAATTACTGTTAACTAATGTTTAATTAACTATCAATTGAACATTTATTAATAATGGTTATCATAAAGTTTTGCCCATTTTGGTGTAGCAGTCTTAGGGGTGAGAATTATCATAATGTAATGACTATTTTAAATATGTAAGCTTGCGGGCTAAGGCAAGTGGAAAACACACATCAAGATA